>NC_068285.1:24287856-24515356 GCF_025860055.1 Xyrauchen texanus | reverse complement strand
CGGAACATTCCTTACAGGCAGTTTTGTCTTCAGGAAATTGCAAGAGTGCATGTGATGACATTTTCTTTTTAGTTTCTGGAAACGAGCCCAATCTGAATCAAATGGTGTTCTGTAGAATGCAAAACTGCAAGGTTTATTCCTCTAGGAGTAACTAAAAATGTAACAAATGATCATAATTTCATCATTTACATAATGTCCAGTCAAATGAGATTGCCTTTGTTCTTCCTTGGTTACATATGTTTGAGATTAAGACATTCAACATTACCTCTTAAGATCAACAGTAGATTTATTTAGGACATGAGTCACACATCTGATGTTCTGCATAGGTTGTATGTGCTGGACTGCATGCTTGTCTCTCCACTCAACTTATACAGCGAATCTGACCTGTGTGACTTTCCACTTTAAATCATGCAGCTACAGCATGCGGCATCCTCTTTGAGACTGCTGTGGGCCAATCATTGATCATGAGCTTATTTGCATCACTGCACAATCGACCACTCCGCTTCTCCAAGGGGCGGGCTTTAGAGACATTCAGTTTGACATTGTAAATAAGCAAGGGACAGTTGTTTGAGAAGTCAGTTGTTCACTCCAGCTCCGTCCAGCCATATTAGAGAAGACAATCTGCAGGGGACAGATTTCCGAGGCTAGCAAGCCGATCCTTCACCAACCTTGCGTCCTTTGCAATTTTCTTCCTCTTTTGTCTGTTTATTTTTTTCTCTCTTGTTCTTTTCATTCCTGACCCCTATCCTGCTGCTCAAGGTAACTTAAAACAGGAAGTTGAGTGCCTGTGAAAGGGGCGTAGAGGAGGAGGGTAAGGTGGGAGGAGGGATTGAGGCAGCCTATGAACAGCTGGCTCAGCCTATAGCGTCAGTGGCCAACTCTGTCTTATTAGAGGAATCCTGCAAGGGTGGGTGGGATCTCGAAGATAGGTGGGCAGATAGTATTGTTTAGCAAGCTAGATTGATTACAGTCGAGCGTTAAAGGGAAAGCAGTCAGGAGACTTTTGTCCCGACTTGTTCTGCAGCTCTGCTTTGCTCTCACTTTTTCTACTATTTTTCTTTTAGTCCTTCCCTTTCTCTCCTCCTCTCGCACACTTTCTCGTCTGTTTTATTGCCACTCGCATTGAGGCAGGGGTTGGCTGAAAGACAAATACTAAGGTTGTCAGGCAGAGGCCAACTCCAGGCTCCAGGCAGCTTCAAGGGACTCGGACAGGGGAGAAATGGGAGGGGATTGTGTGTTTAGGAATGGGGGGAGGGGGGTGACTGTAGAAGATGGGCTAGTGAAAGGGGGAGGGGTCGAAAAGGGGGACGGTAGGTGATCGCTTTCCCCTTGGCTCGGGCTTTGAACGCAGCAGCAGATTGCCTATCCCGCACAGTCTTTTGTCTCATCCTGGGACAGAGCCGGTGGACTAAAGACACTTTCTCAATGCGTCCAACAAGGAGACTTTAGTTACTACTTCCTCTTCTACACTGTCCACAGTGCAGCATGAAGGGCATGGGGTAAGTGTTCTCTCTCTCTCTCTCTCTCTCTCTCTCTCTCTCTCTCTCATTTTGCAGTAATGGGATGCTTCCTCTGTCCTCTGCTGCGCTTTTCTCCTCCTCTTTTCGTCCTCTACTTTTCCACTTGCTTGAAATTTGTGTTTCTTTTTTCCCCCTTGTTTTATCTCCTGAATTTTGAATCTTGAATCAGTCCCTGCCCTCATTTTGCAGCAGTGTTTGACATTATGTAAACATTGACAAGCTGTACTGGCCATATCATAAATTTGCCTCGCTTTGTGTACTTCATTTTAACTTTCCCTTGTTGAACTGCATGACTTTTTGATGGTGACCACCTTTAATCGCAGTTGACCTCTAATATATATCAGCTGTAAATATCAGCTCAATTACTATCAAACTTGTTTTGACTTTGGACCTCTTAAAGGTCCTGTGCTGTTGGATATCCCTGCTAAAGTGTCTGTTGTGTTGTGTAGGTTGTGCGATGCTTAGTAAGAGATAGAGAGAGATGGCCCTAGCTGCAAAGAAATGCAAGTCCTGGTTTACATTCAAGGCCCAGTTTCACAGCTTGTTTACACTCTGCTGACAGTGAAGCAGAGCAGAGGACAGTATAGATTCTAGACAGACCTTTTCTGTTTTGCCAGTCACTGCTGTCCTCACGTGATGCCTTTTTAGGAAATCTGGTCACATTAATGTCACGTTTGCTCCTCTCTTATTGAAAGTTTCAACTGGTGACAGTATTAAGGTTCTTTGGGGGAAAGGAGAACTAAAAATAACTCAGACTTTAAGCCCTGACTACTGTATCTCATTATGATTACCTAGTTGTTTGCTAAAGAATTTCTTCTTACTGCACCATTGACACAGTAAACCATAAAAAGTCAATGCAAACAACACGTTCAAGGGTAGAATGTCACGCATGGCTAACAATGACCTGCACAGTTTTGCGCATTCTCCCTTCAGATTCCCTTGGACTCTGCTTTTTAAGTATATGTTTTTAAACGTCAGACCAGAACCTGTGACGTTTGCGCCGTTTGGCTAGCATTGGCATGTCGTCGCACCTTGCAATTGCTAACGGGCCCATCTCTGGATGAAGGTCACAGGAATATAAGAGCGGCTCCCGCATTCAATCTGTCTGACAGTGCATCTCTCATGGACTCAAACAAGAGTAGGCAATTCACCATCACACTGGGTATGGTATCGTTACACATACTGAAGGCATTACTGTTGGGTCGCCAAGTTGTTGCATTGAAAGATGAAAAACTCTTTCTCTCTGATATTATGTGCTATTGTATAGCCCTCTTTTTCTTCCTCCCCTTTACTGTTTTTTTTCTCTTTATTTTGCTTACTGCTGAATGACCTTGAGAGTTTAAGAACGGCTTCCTGGAGTTGACGTGAGGCCGAACCAAGGGCAACTTTGGAATGATTGATCAGTGAGATTAGACCCACAGCGTATCAGTTTGCAGTGTTGTCTGGCCCCTCTGTTTTTAAATGTTCCAAACTTTCATGCAAAACAAGCACGGTTATTTGTTGGTTAATTTGTAATTCATTGCTGGGATCTTGACTGTGTTTTGTTGTGTTCAAGTCAATGATTAACCAGTAACTGCAGTGGGCTTTGTAGGTTGTTGGGGGTTTTTTTTTCACAGGCTGTCCTCTGTGTGAATGTTTAGGTAGTTAATAAGTCCTGAATGTAGTTTGACAAATGTGCTTGAGTTGACCTTTCTGTATGACAGAACAGTCATAGAAAAATAGGTTGTCTTGTGTCCCAGTGCCTTTGCATATTGTTAATTAGTAGTTTTAATTAAAAAGGTGTGTTTTTGTTGGAATTAGGGATGGGCATTTTTAAGTAATTTTTTAATCGAGTACTCAAACCCACAAAAAACGAGTACTCAATTTTTCATTTTAAAGGGCATGTTAAAATGAACAAGTATGACACGTAAGTGAATTTTATATTTACTTTTAAATTTAATAATATGACTTCAACAAACTATGCTTTTCTTTTGGTGATTTTTTTTTTACAATATGCATTCATAAAAATAGAAAACAACAAATATAAAAAATAACAGTAAAAAACATTTGGACTCACATGGCATTAGGGTAATGCACATATACAGTATAAACTCTACATAAAGGCTATCATATTTTTACAATTTCACATGTTATAATTCAGAACAACAAGTGGTGATAGTTTGCTTTTTAGAAAATGTGCTCCGCCTGCACTAAGCGATTTTGTGCTCATACCCACATTCTGATTTGATAAGCTGACAGTTCGCTTAGCATTTTTTTTTCCACCGATAAAAGCTGATCCTCATCAGTTGGTTTGAAGCAAGAAGAGAATACAAATAGAGGAGAATTAAATCAGAATCAAAATATTGCCAAAGTTTTGCCAAACATTTGCTTTCACAAATGCCATTATATCTTATACTCTCTGCAAGTTTTGGTGAGAGATTCAGATGGAAAACAGTGTAATTCAGCGCTTCACGCTGCAGGCAAATTCGTAAAGAAAGAGGAATTGGTGAGTAGTAGGAATAAAGTAATATTCATAGTAGTGTTTTTAATACTCAAGTAGCTGGTGCAGAACCAGTACTCTATTACTCGTGCACATCCCTAAAGGAATAAAACATTTGTATCCAAAAGGTGACATTAAAATCTGTAAACTCCCATTCTCTCATTATTAAGCCCAAAGTATACTTCATTGAGACGTGAATGCTAGGTGCCTGCATACAAGATATGTGAGTCTTCAGAGAGATTTGAAGATATTTCTTACTGCATATAATCTAAACTTGCAATATGCACTGGGATTATTTGCACTAATCAGCATGGCTACAAGGTGGCACCACCGACTTGAGCCTTTGCGTCACGTAGAAGGTGGAAACAAAAACAGTGGATGTGCACGTCAAAGGCGTGTGTGTGTGTGTGAGGAGGTCAGGAGATACCTGCATTTGTTTAACTTGAGTCTTTTTTTTTATGGGTAAAAAATCCTGAAGAAAAATTGTCATTTTTGAGTTATTTAGTAATTTTGTATGTTTTTTTTTTTTTTTTTTTTTTTGTGGCTTTTTGAAGTCCAGTTGCTAATTGCAAAAAAAACCCTTAAGTTAAGAAAACTCTTATTGGCAATAGCCTTTTAATAATAATTAAGGGTTTTCTAAACTTACAGGACTTCCTGCAACTGGGCCAGATGTTTTAGTTTTAATTTTCTCAAAATTGGGTTCATTCTGGTGCCGAGAATAAATGCTGCATGTTAACTTACAGGGGACATATTATCCAAATCCACTCTTCCAATTTGTAACACAATTGTGTGTCCCAAGTGTGTAGACAGCTTAAAAAACTGTGTCTCCAAATGAGCACTTCAGGTTTGCAGCCCCTTATGACACGAAAAGGGGAAAGGTACTGCCTACGGCTGCGAAGAGATCCACCAGAGTAAGATCCACCCTCATTAAAACCTGAGTGAGCAGCACACGGTCCGCCATATTTATCTTCTCGCTAAGAGCCGCTTGTGCTAACTCAAGAATGTCCCAGCTACAAGGTAAACATGACAAATGTTCTGTTGTTGGCTGCAAGAGCAAACACAAGAGTCTTCATGTACTCTGGCATCTGAGCCACTGAAGACCCAGTGGATTCGTTTTATTTTTGATGGCAATGTGCCCACAACAATAGGAAAATTCCTATATGTTTGTGCAAACCATTTTAAGTCGGAGTGCTTCATCAACGAGGGTCAACAGAAGCCTGGATTTGTTTACAAGCTAAGGATCAAGGATGGATCGATACCAACTCTCTGTGACCCAACTTCAGATTTGCAAGTTGTATATTTCGCACTATACTTTTTATTGTTTGCAATTTGGCTTTCTGAATTAGCTCGTTTGCATGTTGCGCAAAAACGCTTGTGAAAATATTGTGTTGTGTAACGTAGCAACTCTGTGGGTACCGTTTCACAGTTTCCACATGAGCACCTGTACCGCATTTAAAAAATGAGCATTTTACTAAATGTATCATGCCACTATATTGCGCTTAGAGAACGACATTACAGTACTTTGTGTTAGTACTGTTCCCTACAATGGAAAGCGGAGAAAGCTAAAGTTGGCATTAGACACCGAACAACACATCATCCATCGTAGCAAAACGGCTGTTTTACACAAATTCATCAGACATGTACGGCTGAAATACAGTGTTTTCAGTAGCAGCCATATTGGTTCTCCTGCATTGTTGTCACCAGGGTATCCATGGCATTAGCAGGAAAGGCACAGCCCATTTCCAGATAGGGGTGTGGGGAGCCGCAGATCCTTTGCATTTAAAGCTACAGATACTAAAACAGCCAGTTTGGAACAGGGCTACAAAACAGGGGTATAAATGCATGGTAAAATAAACGATCTTTGAGGTATTTTGAGCTGAAACAAAGGTATTTACATATCAGCATAGATGATTTGAATCTTTCCAACATGAGGTGGTGATTAATGTCCTGGATCTTACTCTGCAATGTCAAACCAACTCTGAAATCTCAGATCTTCATGAACTGATTGTCCCTGATCACCCTGAAATCCTTTGCTGAGGTACTGCAGTCCTCCTGTGTGGCGGAAGCATACGGCAGGGAAGTTCTTGCTGATTCAGCCTCTGCTAGTGGCATTGACTTTCCGAGACTCAGAGAACCTGCGGTCATTGCTGTTGAGGCAACCAAACAGGAGAAATCTAATACCACCACTGGGTACTGACTTACTGAAGGACGATAAAAATTTTGTGAACTGAGAGTAACACTCACAGCTTCGCTTTTGCTTATGCTATCCACCTTAAAGTCTGAAGTTAAAGATGCTCTAAGCTAAATATTTTGCAATACAGCACACAAAATGTCCTTACAGATACCTCTGAAATAGGTGTCCAGATAAATCAAACCTCTTTCAGTATGATGAAATGTACTTTAAAGTTAACTTCAGTGAAAGTTAAACAAAAATGTGTCTTTTTAAAGTGCCATGTTAATGCTTTAGTCTGACTGAAATCATACCAGACCGATTTCTGCATAGCCGGACTAATAGACTTTTCTTTGTGCATCTTTGAACCACAGTTGGCCTCTGCATTATGCGTAAACTTGTTTTGAAAGACACAGGTGACATGCCAAAAGGATTGCTAACCATCCCTTATAATATAAAATCATCTCGTATAAGGGAACAGAATTGTGTTCCATGTTAAATCCATCCATTTTAATGTCTTACACCCAAACAACTGAGAAATGTTCAGTATTTGTTTGCATTTTATAATTTTTTTGTATGCTATTGCCAATGTTAAAAATGTACTTTTAGAACTATTAGAACTACACTACTACAACTACTACTACGCTTGTATTATTATTGTGCATTACTGTGTAACAGCCTTTTGGCTGACAGGAGGTTTTGGAGAGGCATGTGGTTGAAGTTACCAAAATAGAAGAAGTTTGGAAAAAAAAAAATTACTGAAATTACTAATAAAATAAAAAGAGGTCATGACATGTTTGTTTTACATATACAGTAACAATAATATTAAATAATATAAAAAAATAAGTATATTTCCAATAAAAATCACATTTTGTCCCATTTAAATTTTTGTAAACTTTGATTTTTAAATGTTGTAAATTTACTAATCTGTAAAACAAGAACACCTTTTTTATGTTGGGCTAAATGAATGTACTCTGACAGCGGGAATAATTTTTTCATGATTTCCTTTCACCAGGATCTTATTGATTGAAACAGTCTTCTGAAGACAAACAAAGCATTTTTTAAACTACTTTAATCACCGACATATTAGGGGTTTTCATAGATGTTTATGATGATCTGCATGGCTGAGAGCTCGAGACGGGTCCACATGTAAACACACGTGCTTTGCGCGGATCTGTCCATTGAGCCGCGGTGACTGATCCATGTAGAGCGGTTTCGTTTTGCTTTTGGAACATTTGCCATTTGATATTTCTCATACTAACAAAAAACGACAGCACATAATCAGAGTCGGCCAACTTTGTAGTTGCACCAGTGCAACCTCTTGCAAAGTTTAATCGCACTGGTAGGAAAATTTTTACCAAAAAGCAACCATTTAGTCACAGTCTGGAGCCCTGTATAAGAGTTAATTGTACTATAAAAACATACTATAAGTTTTAGAACTCAAAGCTTCCTTTTCAGTCCAAAAAGAGCTTTTATTGTTTCTACCCTGCAAAAATGACTCGTTTTGATATTGACTACATTGTGACGTCACAGTGTAGTGTCATTGGCATAGTCCCTGCCTCCACAACATAATTGTCGTGTCCGGTGAGTTGGTAGAGAGAAACCGCGCCTGGGATACTGCAACACTGAAAATGGTACTATTGTAATTGTTGTTTGCGTTTAACCAGCAAAAAGAGTAAAGATTGGTCCCCAGACGTTGTTGTGTTCCTGGTTGTGGAAAAACTGTATCTCTGCATAGCCATTCCTTTTAGGAATGAATGGCTATTTCAAACAAAGTTCAGATTCGAATGTTTGGATTATTTGGATTCATGGATTAAATGTATTCTTCTGAAAACTAAGGATTCAGGCTTTGCAAAGAACTTAGTTTAAGAGATGTAGCAGTGGCAACAATATTGGAGATGACAGTAATGCCTGTGAGTAACAAGTGTAATTCTAATGTTTCATCTGCCTATGTTCGTTTGATATGTTGAGAATTGTATAGTCAGCCATTTTTATCGCAAATAAACCATAACATGACTCCAAAAGGGGAGCGGATTGCGCTTATTACATGGATACAGACCAAAGAAATACATAATTCCTCCCGAAAAACTTATTTGAGATTAAATTTTTTAAATATGGCAGAAGAACACTGTGTGCAATGAAAAACAATGGTGAAGAATATGATAGTAAGACTCCCTGCAGATCATGACCCCTTTAATGTTAATTATCTTTTGATCATGTCCTTGTATACTGGCAGTTAAGGCCCATGAAATCATTAATAGTATCAATGTATTTGCTTTGATGTAATACTGAACATTCATTTTACCTCAAAGGAACCAGGATGATACTTACAATGCTAAGCGCCTGAGGTCTTGCTCCTCCCATCGCAGGTTAGTCATGTGTCTCGATCTGTTTAAAAGAGTCAAAAATAGCTCCCACTCACAAGCAGCTGGTCAAGCTGAGCCTTGATTTAACCTATTTATATCTCCTTCAATGGAGTGTTATCTCGTTTAATTTGCCTCACAATTTCCCAGGTCCCTGACAGTAATTGCTCCTGTTATCGCCTGGTAATTAGCCAGCTAGTTTTCCTAATGGTCATAAGACGTTAAATTATAATTTCTTATCAGGCTGGTGTTGGCACATCCACATGAGTTTGCAGATACACTGCAGAAGATGGTCACAATAGCAACACCTGATGCCACTGCTTCTCAGCTGCACAAAGCAAGCATTGCAGATTTCTGATGACCTCTAGTGTTTTTTACTTTAGTTCTCCATCTCACCAATGGGCACATGCGTGATGGATTTGATGGTTGACAACTTCAGTCAGGCTTGATATGAGTCTAGAGCCTATCGACTGTCTGAGGCACATGACTCATTGATTTGTATCGTTTTGCTCTAAAGCCATCGATTGTGACTGTTTTGGAGGCAAATAAAAGCAGGGACGGCAAATATTAAAGGATCATAACTGGTGTACGACACATAGCAACAAACCACGATACATCTCTCGCATTGTTCCTTTCACATTTGTCCAGTACGGGTTGATTCTCAGTAAACCTGTCAAGGAAATGTCTTGGTCATATTTAACCCCAAATAAAAAAAAGGAGAAAAAAATGAATTTATAGAAAGGTGAAGGCGAGAACCGGCTAAAGAGTTCTACTACAGTTTCAATATTATATTTTTCTTCATGTTGTGGTAATGAGAATATCACAATACAAAAAATGTCAATGGCCGTAAATATAGGCTAAGTTTTCAATATGCAGAATTTAATTTCTTATTTATTTATTTAGATTTTGGAGTAAAGTAGGATCAGGACATTTTCTTGACAGGTTTATTTAAAATTACCCTGTTACAATCTGCTTGGAACAATTTGCAGAAATCCATGAAACTTACTGAGCTCATCTCATTGGCTGCTTTTAAGAGGTTGTTGATTGACATGGAGGCAGCCACATCTGGCTGCAGATGTTTTACCTAATGTGTTTTTAGGATTGTGGCTGATTTTGAAAGATTTGCTGTGTCAGTTGTTTAATGTATCTAGTATGTTTGCAGTTTTTATGTTTGTATGTACTGTATATGTGGTATGTGCTGCTTGTAAATTACTTGAAAACTAAAATGCATTTAAAAAAATATCAAGTATGACACGTACAGTATGTGAATATTATATTTTGTTTTTACTCTCAAACATTTCCAAGAATGGTTTCAAAATAAGATGACTTCAACAAATTATGCTTTACTTTTGGGGAAAAAATTTAATTAAGAATATGCATTCATAAAAATGGAAAGTAAAAAAATATTTAAAAATGCTGTAAAATGTAAATGTTTGCACGTACCCAGCGCATATTTGAAAACTAATACTGACGGAATTAGGGTAATTCAAGTATATAAACTGATAGCCTTTATGTATTCTCAGACATTTTTTACCATATTAATAACATGTGATGTTATTAGTCAGAAAAAAATAAGTGATGAAAGTTTGCTTTTTATAAAATACACTCTGCCGGTGTTAGAAACACGAACACAAACATACTGGTCTGTCAAGCTTCCGAGTTCGCTTTGGATTTTCTTTCCACCAGTAAAAGCTGGTCCTTTTCGGTTGGTTTACATGTCTTCAACAAGAAATGAATACAAACGGAGTAGAATTAAATATATTACAAGTACTACTTGGCACATCCCTAATCTAAAGTACAATGCAGTCTAATGAGGAAAAGAATCTCAATGTATTGATATATGATGGTTTTGACACAGCCGTAATTATAACAATTGCTCGAATAATTGTAAAATATGAAAGCTTGTCAACTTTCGTCCTTGTAAAGCGGGTTAAGGGAAAGGAGGAGGCGAGAACCGGCTTGAAATATAAATTAGTTTTAATTATAAACTGAACGAAAAACACACAAACATAAAGCTGCCTGTCATTCTCTCTCTCAAACCGTTGTCACCGGCCGCTTTTAAGGAGGGTAAAACCAACAACAAGCTAAATAGGCGAGGGATAAAGGCCAACACGGAGCAACGGAGAGAGAGGAGAGATAGAGGGAAAAAAAACTCACTGATTCTCTGATGCACCACAACGTGGTCCCTGATCAATCCTCCACCCTCTCAGGCAGACGGCAGCCGCTCCTCCCCGGCTTGACCGGAGTCAGACCGACCCCCAGTGGACAGAACGCCCCTCTGTGTTCTCGGCGACCCGTGGGTACTCTCCTCCGCCCCTGGCAGCGGCCCTAGTGCTCCAGGCGGTCGGGGTGTCGATTCCCTCCTCCCCTCGCGGATGGCGGTCCTCTCGACCCCTCCGCGCTTCTGGGGAATGGCAGGGCACTCCTCCGCCTCTGGCAGTGGCACCTTCGCTCCAGACAGATCTGGGAGCCTCGCGGATGGCGGCCATTCTCCGCGTCTGGGCGGTCGGGCTACTCACTCCCCCGGCAGATGGCAGCGGCACACCCCTGGGTGGATGGCAGTGTCGAGGACTCTGCAACAGGCATCCCTCCTCCTTCCCGGGTTTCGGCACCAATGTAAAGCGGTTAAGGAGGAGGCGAGAACCGGCTTGAAATAAAAATTTTCGTTTTAATAATAAACTGAACAAAAAACATACACACACAGAGCAGCTGCCTGTAATTCTCTCTCGAACTGTTGTCACTGGCCACCTTTACCCCTCGCGCGCCTCCATCAGGCTGATTGTTGACCTGGCGTGCGTTGTTCCAGCCCGGCCCCACCCTCCTCCACTCTACACTCCTCTTTCCCACTTTTAGCCAGTGGTCACATTCGTTTCACTGTGTTGTTTGTCTGTTTGACTCACATAATGAGGCTGTGCGCCAGTCCGACTGAACCCCCACCTTTGAGCCCTTGGCACTTTGTCTTGTTATTGGATCATGGCTGAACTGCACAAGCCCCAGTACTTTTTACTGCCTCACCCCTGGTCCTGTGACACCCCAACCTGCTATTTCTGGTCCTGTGTTTTCTTCCAGAGAGGAAAAGAGAGAGATGCTATGTAGTGTCTACAGCAACACAAGCTCAGGCAGGCTGGCTACAGTACACCACTGAATTCCTCGCATGCCATTGTAACCTGGCAGCTTCTCGAGCTCCTGTGCTGACACTCGAGACCTTCTTCATTTTCACTTTGCATTAGATTGAGTTTGTAGTGTCCATTGCATCAGTGCTGTCAGAAAGCCACATTTGGTCAAGCTCCAGGAGTGTCTGGGGAAGCAGATGTGCACTCCAGGCTTCAGGTCACTGGCACATAGGAGGTTTTGGTGGCAGTGTAGACTTTGTTCTCCAGGTTTATGACATATGGCTTCCTGACTTAGTTTACACACAGCGTAGTTGACTCACTTATCACCCCATCGACAATTACAGCAAGCTTTTTACTGTGGTGACACATACTAGGTCATCATTCAAAATTCAGCCTACATCAAAGTCTAACTAAATAGTGTATCAGGGGTTTAATGTGGTTTATTATCTTAAAGCTCAAGTGTGGGAAGATCTGTAATCTAGATTATGAGGCTTGTGTATGACCATTAACCACTCTTCAGTAATTGATGATGCTTCTGTTTTATTTTACTGAATATCTAGATATGTCAGCAGATTCATTTGGAGCGGGGAGCAGCGATGCCCAACAGAGCCTTCAGTCCTTTTGGCCCAGAGTCATGGAAGAGATCAGGAATCTTACAGTGGTAAGGGTTTCTCCTACCTTTCTCATTCAAACACACATGCACAAATGCTCACTGTGATTCTTATTGTTTTATTGATCTTAGACTCTATGTACATACAGCCCTCTCTAATGAAAACAGATCATGTCTTTATTGGAAAAAACATGTTTATCTCCTTTCAGGGTTTGCATGGTCATGTAGGTTTTTACAGATGTATTTGGGAAATATAAAACTGAAAAAAAAGACTGGAAATGTTATTGAAATTAACAAAATATTTAAAGCCTATTTTTCCAGCTGTGTTCTGCTGTAAAACATTTAATTGGCTAAGCAATAGAGATGTCCTGTTTGTAGGCGAATCATTCTCTTTAGACATGCTATTTTCAGTTAATCATTGAAACCAGTTCAGAAATGGTTCTGAATGATTCATTAGTGAATAAGTTTGAATTAAGATGATTTTTAAACACAAAGGACTGGAAAGGTCATGCAAAACTAATTGGCCAGATAGTGTGAGAACCCTGTTTCTTGTACATCAACAACAGTCTATCCACTGTCTATCACTAGGAATCATTAGCGTCATTGTAATTTGTCCTCTAACACACTCCCGCACTGTTTCAGAAGGATTTCCGTGTGCAAGAGCTTCCTCTTGCTCGCATCAAGAAAATTATGAAACTGGATGAGGATGTGAAGGTAAGAGTGGCCGAGCTGATCACTCATGGCAGCACACTTCCTGTATGTGATTCTTAAGAGAGCAGCAGACCAATGTTTGCCTGCCTTACACCAAGGTCCCATTTGTGTAGATAATTAAAACATTGTATTAGGGCTGCACAATTAATCAAAATAAAATCGAAACCGCGATATGACCTTGTGCGATTATTAAATTACAAAGGGCTGCAATTTAATTAAATAAATAGTCTGCTCCCTTCAAAGTGGACAAAAACAGGTACACGGTGGATGGTAACATTTGGATATGAAGAAGACATTGTTTCACTGTTTATGTATTTATTTGTTTGTGGTTGAACTGAAAAAAGGTCTCAGTTTGGTTCTTTTTAAGGGTTCAAGTGTGAAAACTCCTGTAGCCTTTTTGCAGTTGAGCATGTGGAAAACATTATCATTAGAAGTCAACTGATTAATCGGCCGATTTTTTGCTTTTTTTAACATAATCGGCATCGGCCAATATCCAAGTATATCAAGCCGATTATTAGGCAGGTGCATCTGTAGGCAGCCTAGAGTTGTTGTGGAACAGGCAAAGAGAAAATCACTTACAGCTCTTGAATGAATAACTTCTGCATTAATAAGCATTAATCTATCTATGATAAACTATGCAGTGTTATTTTACCATTGATTACTTTATTGGATTTCTTTTTAGACCACACCTGAACAGTATTAACCTTCCTGAAATTAAATCACTTTGCCTATATAATGTTTATCTTTGTGTAATTGTTTATCTTTTGTTTATCTTTGTTTAATATATATATATAACAAAAAAAACGTTAAGAATACTGTTGAAGTACCGTATCGGTAAGATAGTAATATCATTAAAACCTTAACGATACCCATCCCTAGTTATGCCTGTGCTTCTCTTGGATGCTCTGAATATTGTATTACGTGTCTGGATTGCCCCTTAATTAAAGCTGCATTTGGATCTCAACTTTCGTGTCTTGGAGCAGTTCGTAACACCTGCTTTGTTTATTTAATATATTTGTTATACATTATTTATACTATATGTTTTTACATTATACATTTTTAATTTAAGTGTACAAGTGCAGATTGGTCAAGTGTTCAATAAATGTATTTGTTGAGAAATTTTGTCTATTTTAAGTAATTATTTATGTTACATTTTATCTTTCAAATAAAAGGTTCAAATAAGAGGTTAAAAACAAGCACATATCGGTCAAAATAAATTGGCAGCATTTATTGGCCATCGGCCGACCCGGATTTCAAAAGATCGGCATCGGCCTGAAAAAACCCATATCAGTCGACCTCTAATTACCATTATAAACGCGGTTCAAATCGCAATATTTTTCAAAATAATCGAAATATGACTTTTTCGTCATATTTCGACTTAATCGTGCAGCCCTAATAAATATATATATATATATATATATATATATTTGGTCTCCTCAAAATGCTATGTTAATATTTTAGTGGCCTCAGCTGCTGTGTGGCCCAGTATGAACTTCTCTATAAACATTAATCTCGGATGTTTAGAGCTCATAATTGTGAATAGAGAAATTACTCTATCCAAGCTGAAACATATCTGGCCCTTTTCTGTAAAACAGCCTGATATTGGTTAGTGAGTAAATATTGAATAGACAGTTTCAAAGAACTTCACATACCAAGGTAAATTCCATTGTTTACATGGTTTTGCCAAAGTCTTCCTTAACAATGCAAAGATGTTAAGATGAGCCAAGTATTAAGTGGCGGTAAGAACATAGCACTGACACTTTTATAGTGTCGTTTCATAGAGTGATATTGGTAAGAATGATCAGAGATAAGGGCTGGCTTAATCACTAGACAGTTTAACCCTCACTACTTGTATTGATCCTGTAATGACCTGGATGAACACTAACACAGGTAGGCCTCTTTTTCACTATGTGTAAGTTGCAAAGGACAATGATTTTGTGATGTTCGAGAGGCCACATGACATGATCTTCCCACACAGCTTGAGTTAAAGGTCAGAGCTGCATGGGAAGCATGCATCGGGTCAGGATGGTGTCCAGATGCATAAACTAACCTGCAGCTTAGAGTGGAAAGAGAGTTCAAATAAAAAAGTCAAGGCAATTAAGAGCTCAACAGAAGTGACATGGACAAGACCCAGGGACAGGCTGTGACATAGCTTGTAAGGACACTATGTGTGTGTGTTCCAAAACCTACTGCCCTTTAAGGCATAGGCACGCTCTCGTCGCAAAGGTTTTTTAAAGTTAGGTATCTTAATTATGCTGCCTTCTAAGATATCTAATTTTGGCCAAATGCTAAGGTAGCATCATATTTATCTTTCCCTGGGTATGCGAACCCAGTATGCACCGTGATGAGCTCACTGGAAAAAGGAAATCCAAAATGGCAGATTAATTTTTATAATAAATATATTATTGTTAATATATTACAGTTATTCTGATATAACCATTTATTATAGCCACTGTTACCCATAGCACTTTCTTTGTTCTTAAACATTTTGTAAGAACGTATAGTGGTGAATTAATGTAGTGATGAAATGTTTAGCTGTAATCAACATCAGAGCCACATATGGATCCGTTTTGGTATTATTAGTGTTACCATAGAACCAAATAATTTCCAAGCTCCAAGGAAGTGAACAGCTCCAAATGAAATCTCTTGAGTTGTAATTACAGTAATTCAGACATTATATGAACGTGCCTAGGATGCCTTAAAATGTTACCTCCACAAATTTAGATCACTAGGTTATGGAACAGGGCATAGGTTTGTATTTCTGTTTTATGAAGGGCATGGCTGGATAGGGTTGTGTGCATGGTATTTTTTTATTTCCTCTGTATTGACTGGCTTTGGTAACCCTTTAGATGATCAGTGCTGAAGCACCAGTGCTGTTTGCCAAAGCGGCACAAATCTTCATCACAGAGCTCACTCTCAGAGCTTGGATCCACACTGAGGACAACAAACGGCGTACACTACAGGTCAGTCACCTTTTTCCATACTTCCCATTGGCCTGTTAACTACAGAACATTTTGCAGTCCTGATTAAAGGGGCAAAAATACACATAAACCCGTTGTCTTTCCAAATAAACCTATCTCCTCTGGCCTCGGTCTCTTATATTGAACTATCACACCCATAAATGTTGTGTAAAATTGTCAATTAATCTGCTGGAATTTTTGCAAAGAATCATCCCTACATACCTTTGCCCATTACATATAAAATGTTAACTTACACTTGCTGATGTTTAGTAATTCTTAAATGGAAGTTAAATTGAACATCTTGGAACATAAAAATGGTGCATACATGGTTAGATGAAATGTGATATGTTTGGCATCATTCAGAGTCCCTGAAACTCCCTCTAACAGTCTTCTGTTCTCAACACAAAAAAAACAAGAAGTGTGCCAGAGCCATGACACTTGTTTATGGGAAGAGCCCCTCACACAAGCCCCCCAGGGCTTATCTCTGTTCCACTCCAGCACATTAAGCTGAGTCTAAAAGTACATCTGCCATGACCCACTTACTTTTTTGTCTCATTTCGCATCCCTGGGCTGTCGAAAATACTGTCATGATCCCTGAACGATTCTCTAACAGTGTTCCCTAAAAGCCTTGATCAAAATAATTTTTCCATATTTATCAGTTTAAGAAGTATATTAACCTTGTAAAGCCTGACTAGGGTTGCGCGGTTTACTGGTACAATCAAAGTAGCAAGAAAAAAAATGAAATGGTACGATAACATGTTGCTAATTTTGGTACCATATTACAGTATGCTGTCATTAGCAAAATTATATGAGATGTGACAGTTTTGGGATGAAATCAATGACAATTTGAAAATAAAAAACACCTCTGAATATGGCCAAGTGTGATCATTAAACAGCAAAAAGATGTAATTTAATTCAATATGCTTAATATTCATGCAGTGTGTTTAGAGTATAAATGGGTTTTAACACTTAAATTAACTCATCTGGTGCAGCTCGGAGATTTCAGCACAAGAGTTGTGATTGGATTATCCCAGCATTAATGGGAAGCTTGATATAACTAACTCATCAAAAACAGGAAGAACTCAGTTCTATCAAAATAAAAGTCCTGCTTAAATGAAAGCTCTATGCAACTGGATGCATGAAATTGAAGACCGAAATATATAACTACTGTATACAAATTTTATATTCAAAAAGTAGCAATAATACTCATAACAACAATTATATAATATTAAATGTTTTTTTAATATTAGTATTATTATAATAATAATAAGAAGAATTATTATTATTATTATTATTATTATCTGTAAGCTATATCATAAATGCAAGTGCTCTGTCAGCATGCTGTGATTCAGCCATAGCAGCCTTGTGCCACAGGTAATCAGATTTATTTTTCCATTAAAGGCCTTTTCATTAAAAATGTGCAGCATTTTATTTTACCAAAAATAAAATTGAATTTTTTTTTAGAAAAATATTAATCAAATAATAATTATTTGATTAAAGCTGTATGTATCAATTTGATTAAACACCATTTGATCATAACATTAACATTAAATCCAGACAAATGAAAATGGAAAATGCAGAAAACAGTGGATATAAAAAGTTTACACACCCCTGTTAAAATGCCAGGTTCTTGTGATGTAAAAGAATGAGACAAAGATAAATCATGTCAGAACTTTTTCCACCTTTAATGTGACCTATAACGTGAACAATTCAATTGAAAAACAAACTGAAATCTTTCAGTGGGAAAAATAAAAAAACTCACAATAACCTGGTAGCATAAGTGTGCACACCCTCTTATAACTGGGGATGTGGCTGTGTTCAGACTTAACCAGTCACATTCAAACTCATTACATTAGAGTCATTACACACCTGCCATCATTTAAAGTGACTCTGATTAATCACAAATAAATAGTTCTGGTGCCATGCAACTATTCGCTCATATAATTATTCTTTTCCACTTTGAAGCTTATGAGATGCATTCATATTCCTGTTATCTAAATAATAAAATCACTAGTTTAAAAAAAATAAAGCACAATCGATATTTTTATTTGAGGATCGATATTCTTGATACCATATCAGTATCGGAAGTATCGATAATTTAGGTATCGATCCGCCCATCCCTAGTATGAATGGAATAGTGATTGAGAGATATACCTCAAAAGCCTGTTGTATCATATTTGATACATGTAATTTCAACATGCTTTTTCAATAAAATAATATTTTATTTGATCAAATTAACCAAACATAAGTTGCTTAAATTCAGCAAATACTCATGTTTTAAAATATCTTTCTGCCACACATATAGTACAAACATTAAACAGAATGTGACATAACATGTAAATATGAATGGGATTATTTCCCTAAGAAACCCCATAAACAGTTTAATGAGAATATTCTCTTTAGAACAAGGTAAATAGCTGGCAGTATAGCAAACCTTTCAACATTTTCCATTTTCCAACATGGTGTTTGGCAACAGGTTTTGTCACTGAACACAGCTGTAATGACTGGTAGAGCATCTCTGTAATATGCAGATTGTATTAGCACTCAGTTTGTGAGCTTGCAGCTGGCCCACAGTTCCATTTGTGAAGCCATCACGCCAATCGGTGTTGCCACGACAACATTCGTCAATGGAACAACTGCATGGATGTGACCCTTCACCAACAGATATTAATCATGGTGCTAAAAATAAACACTGATCTAGGGGGTGACAATGGGTGATCTTTGCAGCCAATATTCTGTGGAAAATACCACTAGTAAGCTATCTGTGGGGTGTGTTGTGGAACCGTTTACTGAGACGTGTTTTTATTCCTTTCTATTTTTTTCTTGCTTGCTTTTGTTCTTTCTAGTTTTCATTTTTTTCTGTATGCATCTTTCTTTATTGTTGGACTGTCAGTTTAATTTGTTAATTTAGTGCAGTTATGTCCAAAACAATGTGTTTACAAATGTACACAGCCGGTTAATAATAATTAATTAATCAGAATATAATTTAATTAATTCAGTAAATTAGCCCTTAATTATACATTTTTTTTTGTTTAATATATTACACCGTTGTATGGCTTTTATTTTTTTATTTTATTTCCACTCTTGTGTTGTTGTCTTCTGTTTCCAGAGGAATGATATTGCCATGGCCATCACTAAGTTTGACCAGTTTGACTTCCTCATTGATATCGTACCACGAGATGACCTCAAACCACCGAAACGACAGGTGCGGAAAAAGAGAGGATGATTCTTGAAGCTTAATAGGAGCTTCATACTGTCAAAAGTGATCACTGTCTAAATGTTTTCATTATCTGCACGTGAAGAGAATATGAGTGTAGTCTTGTCTCTGGCAGCCTGGGGGTGCTGTAAACATCCTTGACTGGAAGCTAGATGTAGGATTTGTGAAGGCTTTCAGTCGGATGTTTGCAGCGCCCTGCTTCCCCTGTACACCATCCACACCATCTGGACAACCAGGTGTCACTTTTTTATAATTATGTGTTTGTTTTACAATGTGACCATGGCACCATGTGTCTGTTTGTCTGATAAATGGCGGTATTTGGGAAACCTGTTTGAAACAATCAGTATCTTGCAATTGCAATGCAATTCTTTTTGATCCAGTCAGAAATTACACACTTCACCTTTAAAGTGAACTTTTATTTTTTTAGGCATTTCAGGTATGAACAAAGCTGAATCACTGAAAGTGACTCTTAAATATCACAGTGAGAAGTTTCAACCAATAGTCAGCACATTTATAGGGAGCTCTGCTGCAGAATTTATCCTTTTATCTAAGCAATTCTAGCTCAGCTAAACCAATTGTTTTGTCCATCCTGATGGCTTTATGATTCTGCATGTTTTTGAGTGTGTGACCAGGTGTGTAAACATCCTACACTCTCAGCTATGACATCACCAAGCTGGGAGAGGGGTGTTTACTCTCTTTGTCACAAAAAATCTTCAGAAATGTATCAACCGTCCAGATGAAACACATTTTAGTTATTCCTGTTATTTTTGTGTTAGAATAGCAGAGCTGATTGCCTGTCATTAAGCTGTAGTGGAGCGTGGGGGTTCTGTCCTCGGACGGCAGCTGAAGGTCTCGTTTCTCTCCCTACTAGAGATTGCATTACTTGGCCTTGCTTTTGCCTATAAGTTATTTATCCTCCTCTATCCTGCTTCTAGTATTACAGAGCTAAAATAATTTATGGAGATGTAACCAAAATATAGTCCTTATGAACTCTACGTTCATGCATGTGTGTTTGTGTATGGCGTATGCATGTCCTCTTAAATTTATCAGGGTTTCAACTGCAACGTATAACCTGGAATTATCTGTGAATTTTAAAATATGTTATTTCTGGGCTTGGAAGGGTAATGGAAATGTATAAAACCTTAAAGTCTTGGAAATTTCTATAGTGAATAATAAATATTCTAGTTATGCTCTGCTCTAAAATATTTTACTGGCTAGAAATTGCTCTTTGTGAGTTTTATCTCCATAATTTTTTTTCTTTATCGAAAATTAGACCTGATAGGTCATATACAGGTACGTACTACATATTAAATAATCATTGATAAGAATATATAAGAATAAAAACCTTTCTGCATGCCTGGTGAAAATCTACGTCTGAAAAGTTGCTGTAATAAAAAGTATTAAAAGCACTCAGTAACGTTTGTGTACATATGTGTCATTTTGGATATTCAATGACACCTAACAGTGTGGATGCTGCACCATTCAAAATCAGTAGTGTCAGTTACAGATACCATTGTAGAAATTCACCATTAGTCAGTCATAATTAATTTAATCCAAGAGGTAAAGTGTCCAATAACAGGGTGGTTACTGAGATTAATCAAGTTGTATTTGACTGTTCATGTGATCCTAACATGGCCATCCCCATGAGAGGACCCTCTCCCTGTAGATTTTAACAGCTTTTATAAGGTAACTGAAATGACTAGTCCTCATCTCATGTGTGTTCATAATTTTGAAATTTGTTTCAAAATCAAAACCTTTTAATGAGGAACAAATTACTGAGTGCACCTTTAAGTATTATTTGCAAGCAACAGCAGTGTGTGGAACTTTTTCTTATTTATTAATAAAAATTATTATTCTGTAATCAGAAATGCCTGGAAAAGCCATGGAAATTAATTGGCTAAAACCCTGATTCATGAGGATCCTTGTAAAATGTTTTGGAATATAAGGTGTATATTTCTTCGTGCGTTTGTGTGTGTGTGTGTGTGTGTGTGTGTGTGTG
The DNA here is from genome assembly GCF_025860055.1 of Xyrauchen texanus. Lineage (NCBI taxonomy): Eukaryota > Metazoa > Chordata > Actinopteri > Cypriniformes > Catostomidae > Xyrauchen > Xyrauchen texanus. Next base: position 24,494,214 of record NC_068285.1, on the reverse strand, counting down.
TGTGTGTGTGTGTGTGTGTGTGTGTATGTGTGAGCGTGTATTTATCACTTTGTGGGGACCAAATGTCCCCATAAGGATAGTAAAACCCGAAATTTTTGACCTTGTGGGGACATTTTGTCGGTCCCCATGAGGAAAACAGCTTATAAATCATACTAAATTATGTTTTTTGAAAATGTAAAAATGCAGAATGTTTTCTGTGAGGGTTAGGTTTAGGGGTAGGGTTAGGTTTAGGGGATAGAATATAAAGTTTGTACAGTATAAAAACCATTATGTCTATGGAAAGTCCCCATAAAACATGGAAACACAACATGTGTGTGTGTGTGTGTGTGTGTGTGTGTGTGTGTGTGTGTGTGTGTGTGTGTGTGTGTGTGTGTGTGTGTAGGAGGAAGTGCGTCAGTCTGTCGCCCCCACTGAGCCGGTCCAGTACTACTTCACTCTGGCACAGCAGCCCGGCACAGTGCAGGTCCAAGGACAGCAGCAAGGCCAGCAGGTGGCAACTTCCACCACATTACAACCAGGGCAGATTATCATCGCTCAGCCACAGCAGGGCCAGGTAATCCCCACACTATACAGTAAAAGGCACCGTCCTTCCGATGAGATGTTAAACCGAGGTCCTGACTCTCTGTGGTCATTTAAAATCCCAGGACACTTTTCAAAAAGAGTAGGGGTGTAACCCCGGTGTCCTGGCCAAATTCCCCCCATTGGCCCTTATCAATCATGGCTTCCTAATAATCTCCATCCATTAATTGGCTCTATCACTCCACTCTCTCCTCTCCACTGATAGCTGGTGTGTGGTGAGCTATATCTGCCGTCACCTCATCCTGTGGATGCTGCACACTGGTGGTGGTTGAGGAGAGTCCCCTGTTCACTGTGTAAAGCGCTTTGAGTGTAGTGTCAGAAAAACGCTATATAAATGTAACATTCATGCAGTTATTCACACACTCCGCACAAGCTGAAGGATACAGCATATGCTCAGAAACTTCAAGGGATAGTTCACCCAAAAATAAAACTTCTGTCATCATGTACTCTCCCACAAGTTGTTCAAACCTCTATGATTTTCTTTTTTCTGCAGAGCACAAAAAGTAGATTTTAGTCAGAATGTCAGGGACTGACAGCCTCAGTCACTATTCACTTTCATTGCATCGTTTTTCTGTACAATAAAAGTGCATGGTGACTGAGGCTGTCAAACTCCTTTTGTGTTGCACAGAAGAAAGAGTAAATTATGACAGAAATGTAATTTTTGGGAGAACTATCCCTTTAAAGCGAGGTGTAGGAAGAAGACCACATCAAAGTTTACCCTTGTAATCACCCTAGTGTATATTATACTACAGTCTAGTGTACAGGTACCTGAAACATTATCGTATCAGCTCTCTCTTGCACAACCCACACTTGAGCCCTGCTTACTCTGATCAGCCCATTACAGGATCATTTGGAACATGATTGAAAGCCCAGAGGTTTCATTCACACATTGCTATCAGGTGAACAGCGGAGAGTCCAGTCACTCTCATGTAATATCAGTCCAGTCTCTGAGCATGAACCCAACGGCCCTCTCCTCTTCTATCCTCGTCTTTAATTCACTTTCTCTCTGCCTGTGTTTCTGAGGTTTTTTCTTTCCCAATATCTTTCGCACTCTCTGTCTATTTTTCTCTCCATTCTTTCTATTTTTATATATTTTACATTCCCACTCATCTCAAGTTGTTCAGTAGTGTTTTTTTGCCAATCATATGAGCACTAAATTTCATGTGACTAATTACTCTGGAATTGCAGGAAAAACAATGCTTATTGTCTTGTAATGGCACCCTAAGGATTTACAGTCCCAACAAGCCTTCCTTTTCAAACCTCCCTTCGACGGTTCATGAGCAGTGACAGCAGCTTCTAAAAGCTTCAAGAAAAAACAAATAGGTTATATTATAAAAAAATATATATTTGCAATTTCAATAACTACGTTTCCATCCAAGAATATTTAGCAAAACATTTTAAGCACATAAAAATAAAGCGGTTGGAAACCCAAATTATCGTTAAACTTGTGTCAACATAATATTTTTCCATTTAACTATAGCACATAAACACTATGTTGATTCTTCAAATGTCACAAAAAACTGGTTTGGAAACATTTACGGAAAAATGTAGTGTCGCATGTCAGAATTTACCCCAATCGTCAGCCTGTTAATCATGACGACGGTATAATGTGATTATGGATTGATCTTAATGGCATAGCACAGATCAGACGCTGCAAACATGACATTTCCAGGAGCGCCAACACAAATATCTCGAATCATGCACATCGACAAGTGCACAGAGAACAACTTAATGGCCACTTGTTTGCAATTAATTTAATCGCAGTAGCCATCCATTTATTTATTAAAGTTACTTTTCCACACCATTCAAAATAATAGACGGCAATCATTGAATTAGCCCACAATACAAAAAACATATAATTTCTGTGCACAAAGATGTTTTAAATTAAAAACAAATTCACAATACAAGGAGAAAAACAAAATTCCCTGTATTAAATTAAATAAATTAGCCTACTAAATGAATAAAGCATTAAAATAAATAATGAATTACTAAATTAAAGAAAATAATATCTTTAGACCTATATATGCCTTTTCTTTACACAAACTTAATTTAGCCTTACCCTGTTCTGTAGATGAAAAAAGTCAGCTGAATGACATTCTCAGAATATTCTACACTTTTCAAGACTATAAACTATCAGAAATATTTGTCCAATGCTGAGTTCACTTTCAGAAAACAACCTTTTGAACATTTAAAATATTTGAAATCAACCCCTCTTTAACTCTGATCACATTTGCTGAGCCTCTTCAGAAAATAAAAATTGCTTTATGATGCTGAAATAAATTTTAGATAACAATCAAGTTCAGTTGGTCGTTAAAATCTGCCGGACAAATATTCGGGACATAATGCAGTTATGATGGCGATGCTTTAGAGATGATTGTTCAAAATAGACTTTTGAATATCAGGAATGTATCATATGTAATCCCTGATATGTCATCACGCACACCATTTTTATCGATAAAAGGCCATTTGAATGGAAATCCCAAACTTTTTTTTACGCATTTTCACTTTGTCAATAACAAAATAGCATGAAAATTGGATGGTAACTAGGCTTATATTATATAAACACAAATAGTTTTTTAGTAGGAATACTCAGCTACTTTTGAATGGCCATCAATAGAAAATTAGACTTCAAGAAAAGCAATAAAGGTTACAACCAAGGGGTCAGTGTTTGGCTGGTTAGCTTTAGAGTTTTAACTATTCCTCCTCCAATCTGGGTGTGCTCTACCTCTCCATCTCTTCCTCACTCTTCTCATTTGTGGTGGACCTCATTCTCTCTCTCTTGAAGGATCCGTGCTGCTTCAACAAGCCTTTAATTTGCTGACTTGTCAAGAGTTAGTCTTGAGTTAGGCAAAGTTATGCTGCAGTCACCTTAGAACACTTGGGACAAATGTGTGTATGAAAAATGTATACAGAAAGAGGAAAGAAAATGTTAAGAAAATAAGGTGAGAGAAAAAAATGAGTGATACATGATATATGCAGGAAAATGGAGAGAACTACTTTTTTTTTTTTTTTTTTACGTGTTAATCGAACAATGTCAGCAAACATGAGTCATTGTGGGACCTGATCCTCTGGGCCCAGTTGTTAAAAAAGTTTCATCTGGATTAGAATGATTTGGAAATCCCATGTTTTGCTATCCAGGATCTGGTTATCTTACTTTTGTGCCGGTTTTTCAAAACAACATTGGATTGGATCATCCTAATCCAGATACACACTTTTCAAGAAATCCAGATTACGAGTGCTCTAAATGGGACTACATATCACAAAGTAGTCTACTAGCTATGTAAAAAACAACAGGTAGAAGAGCCAGCATGGGGTCACTTTAAGTGTTTTTATTTGAAGAGACAGAAAACAGCACAATAAAACAATACAAACATGCCCTTCCATTTTCAATTTCTTTTAAACAGTCAGATCCCTCATCTGACCCACAACAAATAAATAAAAACAAACAAATATGCATTACTCACAAGTACATTGTGGTTATTTTGAACATGTGTTTTAAATCATAAAAAAGGCTAAATGTCCCTCTTTCTGATGACGTTTATAATGCACCTGAGCCTGATGAAGACCAAGACCAACCTCTGGCATTCTCTCAGAATGAGGGACTGACTGGACATGCAATAAGGGATGCAATTGTTAGAAACTACTTTTGACTGGTTTATCTCTGTTGTTTGTGTCATTGTAATTAATATACAGTGATAAATGACTTTTAAATATATTATTTTTCTTTGATATTGACAGCTGTTTGTGGGATTATTTTTTGGGGAATATATATATATATATATATTGTATTTTTTTTATATACTTTTCTGCACTGAAAGGTTTAATGGGTAGTCTGATGTTTACTTTTTCTACTTTATTACTGTAAAGGTTAAACAAATCAAGAGAAAAATATAAATAAATGTATATATACTGCATGATACAAATGTTGTTTTATTTGACCAATTTTAAAGTTTTATTACATTTTGTTCCTGAAATCCACCCTGAAGGTTTGATCCATATCAAATCCAAGACTGGATTAAGTGATCTAATCCGATTTCAGAATCCTTTTTTTCTTTTGAACAACCCATTTTCAAGATTTGATCCAATCCATTACCCGAAATCCGATCAGATTACTTCTGAACAACTGGGCCCTGGTACTCCGCTCCTTTCAAACACTCTTCTTTTTATCCTTTTTGTAAGCTTTATTTAATTGGGGGGTTTTCACTTCATACCTGAGGATCGAGAGATGGTTTTCACCTAACTGTCTGTTTGGTGCATCGTTGCCCAAAATGCACCACTTAATCAGCTGTCATTGTTTTTAAATTTCATGGCACAGCACACCTCTTTGCTGTTCTTTTAAGCGCTGCCTCAATGCAGGCCTGTTCACACCAAATCAGATGTGACTATAGTATAATACACTGCCTGGCCAAAATAAAGTAGCCGTTTGGATTTAAATAATGGTTATGGGGTTGCTTCAGGTCTAGGCTCAGCAACGTTATGCTGCAGTAAAATGAAGTCAGCTGATTACCTGAATGTACTGAATGACTGGGTTATCCCATCAATGGATTTTTTCTTCCTTGAAAGCAAAGGCATTTTCCAGGATGACAATGCCAATATTCATCAGCACAAATTGTGAGAGTGGTTCAGGGAGCATGAGGAATCATTTTCATACATGAATTGGCCACCACAGAGTCCTGACCTTGTATTTGTATGTTCGTCATGGCATTCTTTTTGACAACCTTATGCAACATCAGAACATTTATTTCCCTACAGAGTTGCATTAATTTTTGGTCGAGATGACGGGAAAGTCGAAACACTCTGTAAAGTCTTCTCCAGCACATTCCAAAGACTTTCAATGGGGTTAAGGTCAGGACTCTGTGGTGTCCAATTTATGTGTGAATAGGATTCCTCATGCTCCCTGAACCACTCTTTCACAATTTGAACCTGATGAATCTTGGCATTGTTGTCCTGGAATATGCCCGTGCCTTCAGGGAAGAAAAAAATCCATTGATGGGATAACCTGGTCATTCAGTACATTCGGGAAGTCAGCTGAATTAATTTATTGCCGCATAATGTTGCTGAGCCTTGACCTGACCAATTGAAGCAACCTCAGATCGTAACCATTATTTAAATCCAAATTACCAGGCTACTTTTTTTTTGGCCAGGCAGTGTATGAAGTATACATTTGCAAAAATAAAAATAAAAAATTCATAAAAATTGCACAAACCTTTCAATGTGAGTCTAATGCCTTTTTGTTCTTGTTGTTTTTATTTATTTTTTTCATCTTAACCCTTGTGCATCAATTAAAAAAAGTTACACATAGGTTCATTATGGACAAAAATGGCCATGTCCAAAAACTGTCATAAAAATATTATAGATTTATATTTTTTTCCACTTTCACTGACATAATTTTTTTAACCAGCATCAGCTCTAATCATAATGACCAAACATTCATTCATTTTTAGAATTTTAACCCTTTAAACGCTGGTTTGTTTACATAATGCCACTGTTGTTTTTAGGAAAAAATTAAAAATAGTAATTATTTTCAATTTAATAGATGCTAAGCAGAATTTTTTTTCTTTGATTATTAGAGCCTCGGATATGTCAATGATTAACAACAACATTCATTTTGATGCTTTCATATTTTTTATGCAGTATCAGATTTAAAAAAAGCTACCACTTAGGTCCATAATGGACAAAAATGGCCATGTCAAAAAAGTGTCATAAAAATATTATAGAATAATATGTTTTTCTACTTTCACTGACTTATATTTTAACCAGAATCAGATCTAATCATAGTTACCAAACATTCATTTATTTTCAGAATTTTAACACTTTAACAACAACATTCATTTTGATGCTTATGCAGTATCAGATTTTAAAAAAAGCTACCACTTAGGTCCATAATGGACAAAAATGGCCATGTCAAAAAAGTGTCATAAAAATATTATAGAATAATATTTTTTTCTACTTTCACTGACTTATATTTTAACCAGCATCAGTTCTAATCATAATTACCAAACATTCATTTATTTTCAGAATTTTAACACTTTAAACGCCGGTTTGTTTACATAATGCCACTGTTGTTTTTTATAAAAAATATAATAATTATAATTATTTTCAATTTAATAAATGCTAAACAGAATTTTTTTATTTTTATTATTCGAGCCTCAGACACATACAAACCACACTCTGAAATCCATACCAACACACTCACACAATTATATATTCATAATGTATCTAATTGGCTCTATAATATGCATAAGCCAAAAACAGCAGAAAACAACAACAAAAGCGATGATATGCCAAACCTGAAAAAATGGCACGATCTGATAAAAAATATTTAAAATGTAAATTTTGAAGCCTTGCCAACATAATGAAAGCATGTTAAACAAGATTGCATAATTTTATAGTTAAATGGCACTGGGATTAAAAATCGCAGTTTTAATGGGTTTCAATGGGGCATTTTTGTCCAAAACGACGCTAAGAGGGAGTATTTTGTGTAACTAGTGCAAAAAATATTTTTTTAAAGAAAATAGGGTGAAATATTAAAATTCCAATAAAAATTCACACCTGTGGAAAATGTTATGCAGTTAGCATTAACACAGACAAAGTTATCAAAAAAACAAAACTGAAAAAGCCAAAAATGTCCACAAGGATGCACAAGGGTTAATATTTGCTATCCAAACTATTAAACTTTCTGTAGCTTAAAAACGAAAACAATTGATTTAATGAAGTTCAAACCAATTTTTTCACTTTAAATCTTGTCATGTATGTTTTTCATGTCATATACACAGATCAGCCACAACATTAAAACCACCTGCCTAATATTGTGTAGGTCCCCCTCGTGCCGCCAAAACAGTGCTAACCCGCATCTCAGAATGAGATGCTATTCTTCTCATCACAGTTGTACAGAGCGGAAATCTGAGTTACAGTAGACTTTGTCAGTTCAAACCAGTCTGGCTATTCTCTGTTGACCTCTGTCCTCAACAAGATATTTCCGTCCAAAGAACTGCCACTCACTGGATGGTTTTTTGTTTTTGGCACCATTCGGAGTAAATTCTAGAGACTGTTGTGTGTGAAAATCCCAGGAGATCAGCAGTTACAGTTACTCAAACCAGCCCGTCTGGCACCAACAATCATGCCACGCTCCAAATCATTGAGGTTGATTTGAACATTTATGCACTGCACTGCTGCCACACGATTGGCTGATTAGATAATCACATGGATGATTGTTGGTGACAGACAGGCTGGTTTGAGTATTTCTGTAACTGCTGATCTGGGATTTTCACACACAACAGTCTCTAGAATTTTCTCGGAATGGTCCCAAATACAAAAAATATCCAGTGAGCGGCAGTTCTGTGGACGGAAACTCCTTGTTGATGAGTGAGGTCAACAGAATGGCCATACTGGTTAGAACTGACAAAGTCTACAGTAACTAACAGATAACCGCTCTGTACAGTTGTGATGAGAAGAACAGCATCTCAGAATTCTATTCTGAGATGTGGGTTGGCGCTGTTTTGGCAGCACGAGGGGAACCTGCACAATATTAGGCAGGTGGTTTTAATATTGTAGTTGATCGATGTATTTGGATGTAGTTTGAATACGTCACATGCTTTTTTAATTTCCTTAGACTTTGTATTGCTGCTTATTCACAGCACTTTTTGTTGCTTTATGTTAAGTTTGAGCATGTGCTTTGCATGTGCTTGCTTGTGTAATGCTAAGTTCACTGTCTCTCTTCCTCTGTCCCTCTATCTCTCTCTCTCTTGCATCATTTCCTCCTCTTCCTCCTCAGGTATTGCAGGGAACCACCATGCAGCAGCTTCAGCAGGTGCAGGTCGCTCAATCACAGGCAACCCCTATGACGGTAAACACCCCAAACCCCAAAAACTCTTCAATTCCCCCCAAAAGACCCTGTTGAAATACAAATGAGCTTGATCTTTTTTAGGCCAATTATTACATTTGAATAAGCACCGTATTGCAACGCACAATACAACCAATGGCAAAAACAATTCCGTCTACTCTAGGAATATGAATAAGAAATACTACATTAGATGTATCATACACTAAACAACTCAGCAAACAGAAGCAGGTGGTATGTTAATACAGTGCAGGTGGCTGAAGGTCAGTCATTGTTACTGGCTATTTGTTTTGTATACTGCGTGGTTGGAAGAATTTGATTTTAAATGGACCATTTGCAGTTTGATGTTGTGGTATATTCAAATACAAGTAAGGACATTGCTTTATAGTTTAGAAATTGTCAATAGGCATTTTCCCCCTTATGCACTTAGACCACAGTCTCTGACTTTATTGATTTGAGCTGCAATATTGTGGTTGCTGAAAGTGAGACATTAAAAGGAAACATTAAATGAAATGTATGAAAACAGCAATTTGCTGAGGTCTATAGTCCCTCAATTTCCTTAAGAGTTTGGCCATAATGTCTTGTATACAAACACCATTTTCTTTGCTAAAAACGCACTGCAGTCTCTTGTAATGACATCATCTGAAGTCTGTTTTTACACTCTGGCACCTAATATAATTTATATAAGAGATAAGATTTAAAAGTAGACAATTGACCCTGTAATGCTTTCAGTCATAAAAATAGATCAACCCAACAGTCAATTTCTTTAAAGAAAAAAAGGAATAGTTTTCCCTGAAAATGACATGTGTATTATTTACTCATCCTCATTTTTCTAACATGGATGACTTCATTCTTAATGATAGGCACCCTTAGTCACTTTTCACTTTCATTGCATCTTTTTTTTTTCCTAGATAATGAAAGTAAATGGTAAGGAGTGTTATTCTGCTAAGCGTGTCCTTTAGTTTTCACCAAAGTCAAACAGGTTTGGAACAAAATATTTCTAGGATCAACAACATAATATATCATCATAAATCATATTTCCAAAGAAAGAGATGGGTATTATTCACACAGAGCAAAATCTGTAATTCATATTCTCTCTACTGGATGTTACATGAGGTCACTGTGCATCTCAGGCCAGATGGAGTTGTGCTGCTTAATAAATTACTCTTGCCTATTGGGTGTCAGTTCCTGAAGAGAAGAGATCATCTGTAACACCTCAGTCACCGTAGTCAACACCCTGGTTTCTCCGCTCAAAGTGAGAGGCCTGGGGTCACAGTCTTGCATCTCTCCCCTTTCCTCATCACTCCTTCAGTTTCACTTTTGTTTAGAGGCATTCCCAGTCTACGGCACACGTTACGTATATTAGCATCAGCATCTCCAATCCAGTGTACATAAAAGAGAATCAAAATTGACACAACAGGACGAAGCACAAGATAAAACAATGCAATATCCATTTTATTCATCCTCTTTCGTCCTCTCACTTTCAGAGTGCTCCAGTGACAATGCAGGTGGGCGAAGGCCAGCAGGTGCAGATTGTGCAGGCCACTGCACAGGGACAGGCACAGGCAGCACAGCCAGCTGGACAAACTATGCAGGTTATGCAGCAGATCATCACCAACACAGGAGAGATTCAGCAGATTCCAGTAAAAACCTAACTTATTATTCTGATAATTTTAAAGGGTTTATAAGCAACATAGTAAAGGCCCCCTTGTGGTGTTGTGCAGGTGCAGCTCAACACTGGTCAGCTGCAGTACATTCGCTTGGCTCAGCCAGTCACGGGAACACAGGTTGTTCAAGGACAAATACAGACACTTGCAGCAAATACTCAGCAGGTAGAGCATGAAACCTTTAAATAAGCATATAGATGTCTTCAAGCTATTGCATATTCCATGCAATACATCTTTTCTTTTATTTCATGAATGTGATCATGTTGATTTGTTCTCAGATTTCACAGACGGAAGTACAACAGGGTCAACAACAGTTCAACCAGTTTACTGATGGGCAGGTAAATGCTCAAGTGAATAACTACATTCTCCTTTGTCTTAAAGGAATAATTCACCTCAGAATTTGGTTACACTTTACAATAAGGCTGCATTTGTAAAGGGATAGTTAACCTAAAAATGTCAATTCTTTCATCATTTGCTCACCCTCATGCCATCCCAGATGTGTATGAATTTCTTTCTTCTGCAAAACACAAACACAGATTTTGAGAAGCATAAATATTTTTGGGTGAACTATCCCTTTAACAAACCAGAACGTCTGGAATCCTTTTATTTAGCCTTATTAGCACAGCTACTGTTTTGATTTAGATTTCATCTAAAATGTGTTTAGATGTAACACAAGTCCAGTAACACAAGTCCCTTCCTCTCTTTTCCTGTCTTCCTACAGCAGTTGTATCAGATCCAGCAGGTGACGATGCCAGCAGGGCAGGAGCTGGCCCAGCCAATGTTCATTCAGTCCACTAACCAGACAGCCGACGGGCAGGTCACCACGCAGGTCAGTACGGACTGAGGCTGCCTGCTGTTTTCCCCGCTGACCCACGAAGCTCCCAACACCATCAACCACCACCCACAGTGAAGGAGAGGAGCTGTGATACCATCTACCATGCTGTCAACCACACTGAACATTTGCATTCGACCCTGACACACATACACTCACTTCTGACTTCAGTCCTTCAGCTTTTTTTCATCTCACGCCATATTTCAATCAAGTTATCTGAGTGGTTTAATTTGTCAATCGGCATACAATTTTAGATTTAATCTTCATAATTTAGAGACCATCCAGAATACACATACTGCTGTTAGCATTGTTATTACCCTTTTGGTATGCTTACTACAGTACTGTACAATGGAAGGATCAGTGTGTTGTGACAGAAATCAATTTAGCTTTCTGCCATGTTAATTTTCATTGTATATTTATGTCTATTGCAATATGGCAAAAGAATATTTGATCCCACTGTCTTACTCACAGTACACATATAATATGTCCTCGTTAGTTAAATGTGGAAATGGGTATAGATTATGCTTTAATTTTGATCTCCATTCTGAAACCTGATGTTAAACAGTCCTATAGAGCAGTAGGGCACTTCTCAGCTGTGGGGCATGTGCTGTGGTCTTTTGTGGAAAAATGAACTTTTTTTGTTTTGTTTTGTTTTGTTTTTTTTTTAAATGTTTTTTTAAGCCAACATCCATTTTGATAGATCATGCCATCTCATGATGTGTAGACTTTAAACTTGATGATAAAAAAGCCATAATCTACACTTTCTTTACACAAGTATCTCTAGTCTCTATTTCTCTGTAATTCACTAGTAACTGTAATGCGTACTTGCATTGTAGTAGTATCTTGTATAGTTTTGGAATTTGCTAACATTGTATTTGTTGTAGGGCTGGATTTTTCTACATGGAAAATGTTGTTCTTTGTGTGAGTGTGTGTGAACGTGTGCTGGTAATTGATGTGCTGTCTCTGGGTGTCTTTCTGGACATGATTTAGAAAGACCTTCTCTGCCCCCTTGCAATTGAACTTCTCCACTGTTACCCCACTTGTAAAAACAACATTAATTAAACCCCTTTAATGTAAACACATTTTTAAAACCAGGTGTAACTCAATTTCTTTTTAAAAATTGCTGTTCTGTTTTTTATTAATATTATCATTGTTGGTCATTGTTATTTTGCATGTAGTTATGACTGCCAGCATGATATGCAATACCTAGTTTACAAATTTTTTGTAAACCAACTTTGGTTTGTGAGAAAATAAAAATGTGAAGAAAAAAAACCCTGGAAATGTAAATATTTTGTGGCTCAGTGGCATGTGCTTATTACACAATGTGCTCTTCTAGGGACATCAAAAATCAAAGATGGCACTGCTGTGAATAAGGTCTGGTTAGGATTAGGGCGGGGTTAGGACATCTGCTGCCAGGGAAAAACTGATGCCAGGTTCACACATCCTCCGTAAGCAGGGCATGAGCTGTGCGTTTTTGTTTCGGCGCCCATATTAACAGATTACACCGTTCACACTGCAAGCGTGAGTGCGAGGTGACGCGGTAGTGAGCGGATAGTTTCGGTGTTGAGCCTAACACTGAGCTCAACACTAAATAATGTTTAAGTGCAACACTGAAATTAAAAAGCTAATAAAAATTATTCAAACCAAACCTATAGTACACTACAATTTATATGTCTGCATGAAAATAAACTCAATAAAATAGCATAATAAAGGAAAATATGAATAAACTGCCAGACCTTTTGCCATTCTGTGTATCTAGGTGTACTGTATAGACACAACATTAACCAATCATAACCAAGTGTGCTGATAAATATGACATGCACGTGACTGCCCAGTGTTGTCCTTGAAGCAGCAATAACCACAGCTTACCTTATTAAAGAAAAAATTTGTCGTAGGGCCCCATAGATAACTTTATTTTCTGCACAGATGTGCTTCTGTTTCACGTGAAAGAGACTTCTAATTTGTCAGCAAATTAAAAAACACCTGGTAAGAGTTGTTTATATTGCCTATATGCATTGTAAAGTCTTTAAAATTCAGGCATGCAGGTGGCTGTGGCTCAGGTGGTAGAGTGGGTCGGCTACCAATCGCAGTGTTGGCGGTTAAATTCCTGGCCCACATGACTGCACATGCCGAAGTGTCCTTGGGCAAGACACTGAACCCCAAGTTGCTCCCAATAGCTGGCTAGCGCCTTGCATGGCAGCTCTGTCGCCATTGGTGTGTGAACACAGTGTATAGCGCTTTGGTAACCTCTAAGGTTAAAAAAAAGCGCTATATAAGTGCAGACCATTTACCATTTTAGCACAGAACATCAAAAAGTATGAAAAAATAAACTCGGCAGAAAAAAGTCCCTTATTCAGGACACTGTATATTAAAGATCATTTTGAAAAATCAAAATAACTTGACAGATCTTTATTGTTTAAGGGTTTAAATAATGTTTTCCATGGCTGTTCAAATAAACAATTAATGAACATGCACCTGTGGAACGGTCGTTAAGACAGTAACAGCTTACAGATGATTAAGTTCACAGTTCTTAAAACTTAGGACACTAAAGAGACCTTTCTACTGACTCTGAAAAACACCAATAGAAACATGCCCAGGGTCCCTGCTCATCTGCGTGAACGTGCCTTAGTCATAGTTCAATACAAGTTAAGCTCAATCTACAGCATTTGTGGCATAATGTTGATTACCACAAAATGTTATTTAGACTCGTTCCTCCTTTTTTTAAAAAAAAGCAAAAATCAAGGTTACAGTGAGACACTTACAATGGAAGTGAGTTTAAGGAGGGTTTAAACAAATGTGAAGCCTATCATTTTATTAAAGCACTTACATTAATTCCTCTGTTAAAACTTGTGTATTGTTTGACCGTCATTTTAGGGGATAAGGGTTTGTTGAAAATACATTGTCATGGCAACGAAGTTGTAAAATTGGCTAAAACTTTAAACAGAAAAGTTTAGTAAGAGATTTTATCTTGCTAAAATCATGTTTACATGCATATTGTTCATGTCTTGTGGCTATACTTTTGAGTATTTTAACGTTCAAAAATTCACTTCTATTGAAAAAGCCTCACTGGAACCTCTTTTTTGTGCTTCTTTATTTATTTATTTTTAAAGAAAAGCACTGACTACCACCCCTGGAGTCACATGTTCGAATCCAGGGCGTTCTCCAGTCACTCCTGAGTGACTCCAGTCAGGTCTACTAAGAAACCAAATTGGCCCGGTTGCTAAGATGGGTAGAGTCACATGGGGTAACCTCCTCATGGTTGCTAAAATGTGGTTCTCACTCTCGGTGGGGCACGTGGTGAGCTTGAAGCTTCCACACGTGCTATGTCTTTGCGGTAACGCACTCAACAAGCCACGTGATATGATGCACGGATTGACTGTCTCAGATGCGGATCTCAGAACTGAGATTCTTCCACCGCCACACGGATTGGTCACTATGCCACCACGAGGACTTGGAGCGCATTGGAAATTGGGCATTCCAAATTGGGGAGAAAAAAAAAGAAAAATAAATGTTTTAGGTAATCAACATTATGCCAACATTATGCCACAAATGCTATCAATTGAGCTTAACTTGTATTGAACCTGGAACATTCCTTTAAGATGAGCCACCTGGGGTTCATGATCATACGTTATGCCACCTGGGGCTCACTGAAACTGCATAAAATTAAACGAAGTATTTTTTTTCTATGATTTCTAATATGTAATCTATTTATTTATCAATAATAGTCTCCCATTTTTGACTTGTTTCCTTTCACAGTGAGAATTGTTATTAAATGTAAATGATGGAACGATGTGGATCAATCACTTAGCATAGCCTACAGTAAATACTTAAATGGCTCTATTTTCGTGACCACGATTGGGTATATAGAAAGTCTGTAGGAAAGGTTGTTGCTAACCTTGGTAAAAGGGCTCGGCCCTGACTACTGAACTAATGCCGAGTTTACACTACACTGTTTTAAGCCTGCAACAGAACATCAACTAGAATGGCTGCGGTATCAAGAAAGTCTCATTGGACCGAAGAAATGGAGAAAAAAGGCAGGAGCACCAGATTTCATGTTTCATCTGAACTGCACAACAACCGGGTGGAGAAAGAGAAGAGTTGAGGAGAAACTGCCAATTCTCTTGGACAGTCAGGTAAGCAAATTACTTACTGATTTTTCAGTAGGAGGTACTTTTCCACATTTTAACCAATAAAATATATGATTAAAAACATACACATCATATTCTGAAATGCATAACGTATGATCATGCATTTGTTTTCGTATCTCGTACCACTTCTCGCATGTACTCTGTTGTGAAACGTAATTTGGAGTTCAGGCAGAGTCATCTGGGATTCATCTTTAGTGAAATGTTTTGTAATGTGTTCACCCCTGTTGCCGATTCGCTTTGTAATCTGAAAACGCCACGACTTCCATGACGTTACAGGCAGTTGTGTAATATGAACAGTACCACAATCCGACATCTTTGAAATTCGTGTAGTGTGTAGGAGGCATAAGGAGCAGTTCAGTAGATTGACCCTCTGGCTGAATATGCCAGCCAGGCAACTGCCTTTGCAGTAGATGAGAACGCTAACAGCTTGCTCTCTGCAGGCATATCAGAACTCTTTGCTAGCTCTCACTTCATTGACCCATCAAATAATAATAAAATAGAAGGCATTATACTCAATGTTTTATTAACATTGGGTTTATTACAATTACACTTCTGTCGTTAACATCTCAGTTGTTTGTTTACAATTATGACGGACAGGGGCAGGGGCGGGGTTCCTTTTTCGCCACAGGATGGCGACATTTTAATCAGAAATAGAAGTGTGCTGCTGTAATATTCCACTCAATCATTGTTTGGGGGTAGCGCGTGCGTCATTTATTGCCGTGACTTTTCAGAGCACATTGTACAAAATCACATAAACAAACTTTCCATCTTGTTCTCTCTAAATGGTCTGGTTTATGGGAAAAATTAAACAATTGAGTCACGAGTTTGCCACTCACTGTTAAGCTTCGGGAGGTCATGCAGCATTTCTTATCCGGCCTAAATCTTGAAAGGAAGACGTGATTAGGAGGGAGTCTTATGTTCAGTCGTCATTCCCCAACCTTTTTTTTTTTTTTTTTGAGGAGGCAAATGGCTTGAAATGCATCATTTATCCTGCACCTTCAGTTTATTTGAAGAGAAACACTTTTTTTTTTTTTTTTGTTATTAGACGACATTTTCTAATCAATCAGGTTACCTTAGGTTACGATATGCTAATTTTAAACAATATTATTTCAAAACCATCTGTATACAATGCATATCTGTGAATATATTGTATTTACACTTCCTGTACATTGTTTTAGACCAGGATTTCACTTGTGGACATGCTTAATCGTCTTGTGCTGAAAACAAGTACAGCATTAATGATTGTGGACTGGTTCTTAATATTTGAAATATGGAGTCTGCTATTAATCCTGTCATGACTGGGATTTATTAACTCTGTTTGTATTGGCTGTTGAGTTTCTTTAGGTCAAAGAATCATCCGATAGATTAGAAGAGACCCATGAGAGACCATGAGGGTTAGTTCATTTTACACCACCATCTAACTCATACATAATATATAATCTTAATCTGATGTAAGAGATGGCAGTACACAGGGGTTGTGATTGTGTCAACTAATGTCACCATATTGTTGCCATTCACAATCATGCATAGTCATTGGGAAAGCACCCACTGCCATTTGCTTGGCTCAGCCATTGTGTTGATGGACACCTCATACTGTATCAAAGGGGAAACCCAACAGATCAGGCTTCAAAGTTGGACGTGGTTCTAAATTCCATTAATTGACCCTTGGTTGCTGATCTCTGTGATTGAGTATTTTTCCCGAGATGGGTATATTTCATACACTACCAGTCAAAATTTGGTCACTTGCTGCTTCTCGTGACCTTAAAAACTTTTTAAGAAATTTTTGTTTTAAAGCTGAATGGATAGTCACATCTCTACACTACACAATTGCAATTGTGTTTTTTTTTTTTTTTTATTTTATTTTTTTTTTAATAGTTTTGATGACAAAAAAAAAAAATTGTAGGTGTGTCAAGGATGACTTGAGTAGTGTAAGTATTAAACATGCTAGATTGCTTATCGTTCATTGTAGCTTTCTCACTCCATGTATGTGATGTTTGGCTTATTTTGCCTTACTTTATAAAGGGTGAGTATTATTATTGTGTTGGTCTATAAACTGCCTCTACCTTTTTTTCGGTAATTTAAAGTGAAAAGATGTTGGATTAAACTGTTGGACTCTGTACCGGAATCTCAATTGTACAGAATTATAATGAGGATAAGCTTGCATTTCACCTGCTCTCAGTTTAGTTCTAGAATCTGTGAATTACTGACCAATTTGTTCTGAGGCAAAGTTTAAGGAATCTGGCTCCTTACAGATTGTCCAGACTAACACCCATGTCTGAAAAGACAAAACCTCCAGATTCACATAGGAACTCGACATGTTTCCACCAAATGTTCCAGTACCGTCATCAACCCTATTCTGCTGAGTTGCTGACATGCACCTTCTCTCATCAGATATTTTTGCATCAATTAAAATACCTTTTCCTCTGGCACAATGATGAGCCTGATTCGGATGTTTAATTTTCCATCTAAGATTACATTTTTACTCCACTAATTGTTGGATTTAGTGTTGGGTTTGGGTGTACATTTCATAAAGTATGCATTTCTGTTGACTGTATTACATAATTTACAATGAAATACAGCTTGCTTTTGGTGCCACTCTATGGACATTTCACCCTGTGCTCATACATTCAACAACACTTTCAGCTTTAGCCACTGGGGGCAGTGGTTAAAATGTTGGTAAACAGACATCGATTTCAGCTGAAGAATTTTCAACCTTTCACTGGATTCACAGGCCAAGTGAGTTTACTACTTGCTGTATACTCCCTAGTATTTAAAAAAATTAAATAGAAAGTGAAATGGCAGCCTTTCGTTTCCATGATAAACCTTTCAAACAGTAGCTGTATGCAACATGCTGTACTGTGACCTCATCAAATTGCATGTTTAATTTAGTTAGTGTTGTTCCGTTATGATTTGGGATAGTAAAAGGTTATTTTGCATTTTTATTCCAATTTTGTGTAGAAATGTCTCAACATTTTACAGTCCGATCAAATAATGAGTTACACCAGAGATGTCAAAAATGTGTGGTGTTCAGCACATAAAGTAAAGTGCATTGCATTGTGGAATACAGTTTTCCAATCTGTATACTTTTGTATAATACTCATTTTGGTCAGTGTAGTAGGTCAGCCAGGTACACTATGCATACAGAAAATGTGTATATTGTTTAAAGTATACATATTGTATACTGCTGAAAAAAATAGGAGTAAAATGGCAGTATGCTATTCTGAACACAACACCAGTTGCACAGAACCCTGGGCACAGAGCTATTTAGGTGGGCCTGCAATACTGCAGTTCTTATGGTTTAAATGCGTAGTGGTGTCTGGGGGTTTGGGGTTAAGTCTAGCAACCAGCAAAGTAATGCATGAGGGCAAGAACTATAGAACAGAAGTTCCTTTAGTCATCAAACTTTACTTTGCATTCATTCTTTATTGCTATACACAGTCTGTGCAATCGATTTCTGAGACATAAGGTGGACATAAGGATGTACTCTTTGGTAGGTTAAGGATACACAATTACTAAAGATCCTTTCTCTGGTTTGGGAAATGGTGTCTTTCGAACTTGCTCAACCCTCACAGGTCTCTCAAAAGGTCTCTCTCATTCAAAATATTGGAAGCACACCAGCCCGTCCTGCTCTGAAGAAGAACTGTGAAGTAACGGATTCAGGAATAAATTGCTTGCAACTTCTGAATGTTAGTTTAGGAGAGGCATATTTGATTTCATAAGAAATCTGGCCACAGCCTCAGTCTTTGTTTTTGTATAGTTCTGAAAATTCTGTCATCATTTACTCACTCTCATGTTGTTCCAAATCTGTGTAAATTATTTTCTCCTTGGAACATGAAAGTAAATACACTGCAGAATGTTCTTGCTGCACTTTCTCCAACCTGGTTTCATTTATTCAGTTTACTACACCTGTAGATTTGCTAAATATTTTTATATGGCTTGTTTTGCGTATCGTGACAGTTTCCTGGTGCAATGAACAGTAGAGGCTCTACAACAAGGGGCATTGTCCATACACTATTTTTGCGGTCTTAAAGGGCACCTTTACGAGTTTGTTTGAGAGCAAACAAACTGTGCATTACAATCAGGGTCCTGAAGAGCATGCAAGTTGACACATAAGCTGAATGTGTCATAAGCTGTGTCCACGTATTTTTATACAGTTTTTAAGTCAACCTCAATCTACAGCATTTGTGGCATAATACTGTTTACCACAAAAATATTTTGACTTGCCCCTCCTTTTCTTTAAAAAGAAGCTAAAATCTGATGCACTTGCAATGGAAGTGGGCCAAAGAATTTATTGGCTCAAAATAATTATTGGGCCAATAAACTTTCAAAAGTATAGCCACAAGACGTAAGCAGTATGCATGTTGACATGATTTTAGTGTGATAAAATCACCAACTAATCTTTTCTGTGTAAAGTTTTCAAAATGTACAACTTTTTTACCATGGCGACGTGCACACTGAACCCAAAAACGCCTGTAAACATGAATGTTTTTGAACGTTAAAACACTTGCTTTTTCAAAAGTATATCCACAAGACAAACAATATGCATGTAAACATGATGTTAGAGTGATAAAATCACCAACTAATCTTTTCTGTGTAAAGTAAGAGCCAATTTTACAATTGACTCTTAATGATAATGGAATGTCAACAAACCCTAAAATGACTGTAAAAAATGACAATTTAAACAACTTCACAGCTGATTCTATAAATTAGCTTTAACAGAAGAATGAATGTAAATGCTAAAAGTGCATTTTTGCCTTTAAACCAGAGGTGCCCAAAGTTGGCCGTGATGACCATTGAATTGGCCCGCCTTGCCAAAGATGACAAGAGGGGGAAAAAATAGGGGGAAAAAATATGGCATTGATGCAACTCTTGATTTTTAATTCATCTTTTTTTTTTACATTTTTTGTCTTATTTTTGCATCACACAAACTATATCTTATTTGAAAAGTAGCGAATATAAGTGATTACATTTTTAAAAATGTATATGTGTACTTCACTGAAGCGCACCCGTGATGCAGGCTTAATAAACTCAGGTGAGGGAGAATTTCAATTTAAACAACGGTTCAATTCACTCCAAACACCGATTTTGACCACATTAAGACAAACACTAAGTGAACAGACCAGGACTCTCATAAATCCCTTTTCTGCCCTACCAGCCAGACAAAAACGGTAATGCAGTAAATCAATTCTTTATTCTTATTTATTTATTCTTATTCTGTTTAAACCCCATTTGTAGGTGTGTAGAACATCTGTGTGCATCATACTGTAATACTTTGTCAAACGTGAGGATATCTCGTTTACTTGCAACTACCTGCCTAAAAACAGATAGCTGCAAGTTTTTTAATAACTATAAGATACAATGCCAAATTGTTATTTTTAAAGTTCTGCAATCTACACACAAATAACCCTGCATCCCTTTGAGAGCGAGAACCACTAATTGTGACCACGAGGAGCTTACCACATGTGACTACCCTCCCTAGCAACCGGATCAATTTGGTTGCTTAGGAGACCTGGTGGTGTCACTCAGCACGCCCTAGATTCAAACTCGCGACTTCAGGGGTAGCAGTCAGCGTCAATACTCACTGAGCTACCCAGGCCCCCATTTAGGAAAGGCTCTTATTCATAATCATATTTTGGAGTCAATGAAATTAATAGGCCCCTCAATTTTTTACATGTCCTTCGAAGCTTTTATTTCCTTTCATAATGTAATACATTCAGCCTTAAGAAAAAAAAGCAAAAGTACAATTCAAATTTTATTTAATTTCAAATAAAATAAATAGGCTAAATGCATTAACTATGCAAAATCTTTTTACAGCATTAAGTAAATAATCCTATTACATTTAGCTGTCCCAATAAATGGTAATACTGAGTGAAATCCATGCAGGACAATGTGTAGCCTTTAAAATCTTCTTTGTCACAAAACAAAACAATATCCTACTTGATAATATTAAGTCATGCCATTGTATCCTCATCTTTCCAAGACTGCACAGAACTACCATGTGTTTACTGTGAGGAGACGCACTGTTCTGAAAGAGACAGTAACCATGTTTTAAGAGATGCTTACATTTAGTCGTTTAGCAGACATTTTATTCAAAATGACTCACAAATGAGAAAGAGACCCAACATACTTACAAATTATATTAAAATCAATTATGTGCATTGTGCAAGTATAGGACACTTGATTATTTTAATTGATGAGTTTTGTGTGTTTTGCAGTATTCATATTTAATTTTAAAATAATACAGTTTGATATGCAACGTTTACTTTTGGCCCACTGCCCTCACACAAGTTTGATTTTTGGTACTTCATAGGAAAACATTTGGGCACCTCTGCTTTAAACCCTCCAAAAATTGGCCCCCACTTCCAAGTGCCTCATTTTTTTTTAAATAAAAGGAGGGATGAGTTTAAATTCATTTTTGTTGTAATCAACATTATGCCACAAATGCTGTTGATTGAGCGTAACTTGTTTTGAACCTGGAATATTCCTTTAAATCTTGTGAAGCAGTTCTGTCATGTTTTAAATCCATGCATAACCTCAACTTGAAAGAGACATTAAATGTATCTACATAGCAAATTATTTCTCTAAAAACAATTATGTATTAGTTTCTGTTGCACCAGAGTAAGAGAATTAAGAAAAAAAAAGTGTTGATTTATAATTTGGAAAATAAAATTAAGTTAAAAATCCAAACAGTATGATGTGGGAAAAACCTTCCCACTGACCAGTCTTGTTCTACAGAGCACAGCGGATGTGAGGTTTAACCAGTGCTACTTATGTGTATTTTAAAGTTCTGCTAATGTCTTTCTGTGGCTGTTTGTTTTGGATGACACAGAGCTTTCTGGGACGTGAGTGAATGTGTCCTCTGTGTGTATGTATTTATTTGTAAAGAGCTCAAAGTTTTCCCAGATTGCTTCACAACATTTGATGACTTGTTTGCAACCATGCACCATAGGAAGACAAGAAGCTGTTTATGTCTTTCAATATAATTGTCTTAGCAGTGACATTTAGCACTCAAAGAAATGTGTGCATGTGTCCTTTGAGTGTGGTGACCTTCCCCAGCTGCTGTGTGTCCACAGAATTCCATTCTGGAGGTTTGGGACTATTGTGTACCACTCAGTCTTTGTGATAATTACAGGAGTTAGGAGGAGGGGGCTCTGTTTGTTTGTGGGTGGACCCTTGAATGATTCTCTCCAATGAAACTTCTGAAGTTATTTCTATGGAGTTGCTATGGGTGCATGACCTGCAGATATAATGCAGCAAAAAAGAAACATCCCTTTTTCAGGACACTGTATTTTAAAGATAATTTTGTAAAAATCCAAATAACTTTACAGATCTTTATTGTAAAGAGTTTAAATAATGTTTTCCATGCTTGTTCAATGAACCATAAACAATTAATGAACATGCACCTGTGGAACGGTCGTTAAGACAGTAACAGCTTACAGACGATTAAGGTCACAGTTATAAAAACTTAGGACACTAAAGAGACCTTTCTACTGACTCTGAAAAACACCAATAGAAACATGCCCAGGGTCCCTGTTCATCTGCGTGAACGTGCCTTAGGCATGCTTCATGGAGGCATGAGGACTGCAGATGTGGCCAGGGCAATAAATTACAATGTCTGTACTGTGAGACGCATAAGAGAGCTTTACAGGGAGACAGGAAGGACAGCAGATCGTCCTCGCAGTGGCAGACCACGTGTAACAACACCTGCACAGGATCAGTACATCCGAATATCACACCTGTGGGACAGGTACAGGATGGCAACAACAACTGCCCGAGTTACACTAGGAATGCACAATCCCTCCATCAGTGCTCAGACCGTCCACAATAGGCTGAGAGAGGATGGACTGAGAGCTTGTAGGCCTGTTGTAAGGCAGGTCCTTACCTGACATCACCGGCAACAACATCGCCTATGAGCACAAACCCACCTTCGCTGGACAGGATTGGCAAAAATTGCTCTTCACTGATGAGTTGTGGTTTTGCCTCACCAGGGGTGATGGTCGGACTTGCATTTATCGTCGAAGGAATGAGCGTTACACCGTGGCCTGTACTCTTGAGCGGGATCGATTTGGAGGTGGAGGATCCGTCATGGTCTGATGCGGGGTGTCACAGCATCATCGGACTGAGCTTGTTGTCATTGGAGGCAATCTCAATGCTGTACATTACAGGGAAGACATCCTCCTCCCTCATGTGGTACCCTTCCTGCAGGCTCATCCTGACATGACCCTCCAGCATGACAATGCAACCAGCCATACTGCTCATTTTGTACATGATTTCCTGCAAGACAGGAATGCCAGTGTTCTGCCATGGCCAGCGAAGGGCCCGGATCTCAATCATATTGAGCACATCAGCGAACAGTTGGATCATGAGAGCTAGGGCCATTCCCCCAGAAATGTCCGGGAACTTGCAAGTGCCTTGGTGGAAAAGTGGGGTAAAATCTCACAGCAAGAACTGGCAAATCTGGTGCAGTTCATGAAGAGGAGATGCACTGCAGTACTTAATGCAGCTGGTGGCCACACCAGAAACTGACTGTTACTTTTGCCACCTTAAATTGTTTAAAGGAATGCTCTGGTTTCAAGTTTAGCTCAATCTGCGGCATTTGTGGCATAATGTTGTTGAATACCAAAAAAAACAAAAAACAATTTCTTAAAAAAAATAAAATCTGGTTTACAGTGAGGCACAATTGAAGTGAATGGAGCCAGTGAACTTTCAAAAATATAGTCACAAATCTTAAACAATATGGGTGTTAACATGAATTAAGTGTAATAACATTGCATACTAACATTTGTGTTTAAAGTTATTTTCAATTATACAACACCATTACCATGACGACGTGCACCCTGAACCCTAAAACCCCTGTTATCATCAAGGTTTAAACAACTTCACAACTCAAAAATAAATGTAAGTGCTTCTATGAAATTATTAACTTCAGATTTCTGCCTTTAAACTCTCCAAAAATGGCCCCTATTCACTTCCATTGCAAGTGCCTCACTGTAACTTTGATTTCTGCGTGTGTGTGTGTGTGTGTGTGTTTTTGTTGTTTTTTTAAGAAAAGGTGAGGAGTCGAAATACTTTTTTTAATTAGTTAATTATATAATTTAAATTGTTTTGTTAATTACATCACAAATGCCGCCGTTTGATCTTAACTGAACCCGGAATGTACCTTTGATAAGTTGCATTATTGTTCTTAAAAAGGATTAAATCTTCTCATCTCATTCACCCAGAATATAATGGAAAGGTGTGTCTGAAATAATGTAATGCCTGGTGAAATCTCGATCTGATCTGGACAGCCATTAAAATACCTTCTGAGATTCTGAGAAATAGCTTCTGAGCTCAGTAAACTTCCACATAATCTCGAGACTAAGTGAAAAGGAACATCTAGAAAGTTTTAAATGATGACTTCGTCTGTATGTTGTTCTTCTGGGTTTTATTATTCTCTCTGATCCATAGAAATGTCTAAATTAATTTGAAAATGTTAAGAATTAGTGGTTGATGAATTTGAAATGAAATGTTCTTATGTTCAAAATCAAAATCAATACAAAAGGGAATAAAGCAGAGGGCTTTAGAGGCAGCGGCACAGGACTAATGCATTCCAAAGTTGCTCTAAAGCATAGCATAGCAGGAGCCATTAGGACGGCTTGCATAAAATCACATCATCTAAATGCAAGGTATCGACTGTTGATGTTGATGTCTTCTCCGTTTCAAGGCTGCCACAGTCCGCTCGAACATCCACCATCAACACCATAACTTAGCCACCAAACTTTTGTAAGCATAGTTTAGTGCAGTAACACTGACTGGTTTACTATTCTTGTTACTATTGTCTTTATTGTTTGGTGACACATGCAAACAATATTTACATTTGCTGACATATGTCTAGTTTGGTCTAGAGCTTAGAACATTGTACAGCACATGCCCAGCACCTGTTCAAGAGGGTTAACTTGACTTTGACATCAACAAATATGGGCTTTTCATTGATTCTCTGAACGTGACTGGCAACAGGTTTTCACTGAATTTCATTGATCTAATATTAGCATTGATCCAATCTGTTGGCAAAAACGTTTGATACGTTTCCATGAGAATGCAACTAAATTTAGAAATGTATCATCGACAAACGTTTGCACTTTCTGATGGATAGTTTTTTATTTAGCCTGTCTGAATCAAACCCCAGTGTTGAGTCTATGTCCATCAATTTAGCTGTAGATCTTAAAAATTTTAAAGATGTGACCAGTCCCTTGGAAAAACAGAAAACTTAATCCCTTCATCTAAATTTGGTGTCGGTGCCAGCCATCCCTCCCTCTCCTCTCGTCTCTCTCGCGATCTCTTTGAAGCAACATTGCGCTCCTTACAGCACGCGCCCGTTACGCACTCGCTCCGTCCACACCGTTGCGGATTCTATAACATGTCACGGACTTTTGGGACAGTCTTGAAATGACCGAACTATCGGCACGACTTTGAATGTATCTCTCGCGGACCCGCTGCGCTCCTCCCAGAAGAACCGGAATCAGCGCTCTGGAGAGGGCACGAGAGGAGAACCGAGGGACATGCCGATGACTTTTAAACATTTCGTTCGTGTGCATAGATAGTATTTGTGAGGGGAAACGTGTGTTATGGGATGTTTTGGGTCGCTGGGAGTGTTCCAAAACTTTTGAGTGATTTTTAAGTGGCTCACCATGAAGTGCTCTTTGTCCAGTTACCTTTTAATATGCCACAAGCGATGCTAAATTTAAATTATAAACACAAATAACATGTCCCCGACTGCCCCGAGATTTGAGTCTTCTCAAGAATATCACATTAGAAAGGGACTGGACAGGACATGTTTTGCATGTTAGAACGAGCTTGTTAGCCTACATTTCAAAGGGATTTAGTGGCTTTTATCCTAATTAGTTATTAAGTTTAAAGTTGACTATTAGTTATTAAAATAGGATATTTTCTTCATTATTCTACTGATTACAAGAATAATGATTTTTATTGTTTGGCAATTTGTGGTGTGATAGCGAGTTTTGCTGTAGGCTATAGGGTGCATTAGTTTTGATTGTGTGGTGTGAGTACAATAATGTTGGGTAGTCCGTCAAATAACGGAGGCATTAGAATGCTGGTTCCCCGGCACCAAATGACGACAGGCGGGTTGAGTTTGTGGCCCTCGCCGCTGTTCACACAGAAAGAAGCGAAACGTCATCTCCAGAGCGGGGACACCCTTCTCATCGCACCGGCTTACTGGGCACACCGCTGCCAGTGCCACCGGGACCGAGGACGACTCCTTCTGCCTCCAGCAAACGCTACAGAAAGTTACAAAACTGCCTGTACAACGTGCTCGAGAGACCAAGAGGATGGGCATTTATCTATCACGCCTTCATGTAAGTCACCCGCATAGAAACTGCACGTGAACTGTTGCTTGGACGTTATGAGATGTGATTTTTTTGTTTGTTTTGCATTCACTCGATCTTTAAAAAAAATTAAGCTAAGCAGAAAGCATGTTGACGTCAGAGAATTACATCAGAAAAACATTTCAAGACTGCAATGTAATTTGCACGCGCAAATGGCCTGTTACTGAACGGCGCACCTGCCGCGTGCTCACCTGGAGAAAGTGACAATCTCTAATTCTAGACTTGCTGAGCAGGTGTTCTAACAAAACATCATACCCATCAGAATGGGATACCTTCGGTTAATGCGCATGCTCAGCAGTGAAATTTGTAGAATTGCGCATGCGTTAAATTTAAAACATCCACATAATTTGAACATGAGCCAAGATTGATTTTAATCTCTCAAAATTGGATACAATTCCCATGCTACATTCTTTAAACAAATCAGATTTGCTTGCATTATGGGATTTACAGATTCTGTGCATCTAACCTTCTTAAAAATCTTGCAAAATACCGTAACATAACTTAATAAGTCAGTCAAGTAAACGATACAAAAATCATTTCTGAGGTTTTTGTGAGATTTTCCTTCTTGATTTTAAAACAGTAGTTCACCCCAGTGTAGTTTAGACAAGTATAAGTCTCTAAGCCACTGCCACCATTTGTTTACATACATTCAGAGCTCTCTCTCTCTCTCTCTCTCTCTCTCTCTCTCTCTCTCTCTCTCTCTCCCTCAATCACACACACACACACACACACACACATGCAAAAATTTAATATTTGTGTTATTTTCTTAATTTGCTGAATGCATTGCATAATTTTAAAGTTTTGTTAATACATTCAGCTGGCTTACATCATGAATTAATTTAAGCAGATGGAGGGCTGTATTTGGGCCTATAAAATGAAAATGTGAAGACAGAAACTAATAATAATTATATTGTTAATGTATTTTACATTTTGCTTTTTTGAAAATTTTTATAGTAATTATAAGAGTGATACAGTGTAACAAGACCATAGTAAACACACAGAAGCATGGATCATCTTCACAACCATGGTTAGATATAACATGATTTCTATAAAACAAACTATGGCATTTTAAATATAATTTAAATTTAAATAAATAAATAAATAAATTAAATAAATAATTAAAATAAATATAAACAGTAGACCTACTCTAAACACATGAAAAAAAACAATAAATACAAAATATAAATCTTTATAAGTTATAACAAAAAATTATTATATTCCCTCACTCCCTAATGTAGCCTATGACAAATTTAATAGAGCTGAAGTAGTCATATGATAATATGTATTTATTATCTATTTTGGCTTAAAGTACAGTTAGCGTTAGACTACTATAGTAAATTCAAGGGTGGTCATGTAGAATTCTGTGCTGAATTCAAATGGTTTTCGCTTCTCGTGCCTTGTGCCTATAATTCTCTCAAAGCCATGAGTTTAAGAGCATTGCGCTTGTGCTTCTCTGTCAATTGAGACGGATCTATCTACAGAGCAATACAGTTGCATTAGCTGAGGTTGTGCCTCTGCCTGTGTATTTGACGCTGCTAAACCAGATACTTAAGATGCGTCGCTAGACTTCAAAATGAGATGAACCGTGGTACAAATGCATAAAAACCCATATAATTAAGAACCAACTGATATACTCCAAGTCTAGATAAACATTTTAATGCAAAGAGGAACTTGATGATAGATTTGACTGATAGATTATGACTGATGACTGAACTAATAATTTATTATTATTATTATTATTTTCTCCCCTTTTCTCCCAATGCCCAATTCCCACTACTTAGTAGTTCCTCGTGGTGGCGTGGTTACTCACCTTAATCCGGGTTGTGGAAGACAAGTCTCAGTTGCCTCTGCTTCTGAGACAGTCAATCTGCACATCTCATCACGTTGCTCACTTTGCATGACACCACGGAGACTCAGTATGTGGAGGCTCATGCTATTCTCCGCGATCCACGCTCAACTTACCACATACCCAATTGAGAGCGAGTACACCTAATCGCGACCACAAAGAGGTACCCCATGTGACTCTACCCTTCCTAGTAACCAGGCCAATTTGTTTGCTTAGGAGTCCTGACTGGAGTCACTCAATACAACCTGGATTCAAACTCGTGACTCCAGGGGTGGTAGTCAGCATCAATACTCGCTAAGCTACCCAGTCCCCTAAATGTTTTATTCACTGTTGCAAATGATGTTGCCAATTTAAAGGGCCAAGTATGTGCTTGAAGTCAACTGGGGTTTTCCTCCACCATGCTAACTTTGACATTTGTTTATTCTTAGTTATTTATTAGAATACTTCTGTTTTGTTGAGGGTCCCAACTGGCTCCCATTCTGAAATAATACACCCCTAACAATAGCTGTGTGACGTGGCACATATATCATTGTACTGGACTCAGGAGTTGCCCCCTGCAGGTACATATTCATCAGTTTTAGACTGCGTGGCAAGTCCGACAGATCCTTTTATAGATGTCTACTAGTATGAGCGTAAATCCAGCCCTGTGTAAAGTAGGCAGGTGGTGAATGATGAATTCTGCGGTCACATTTCAAAGGCTTTTAAATCGGTGTTGAATAGTGTGTGCATTGCTTATTTTTAATTATATTGACATTTCAACATATCACCATGTCTGTCCTTAAAATTGATTTCTGTTTAAATATTTTTTTGCCCATTTATCAATATTAAACCATAATTAAAAGGAGCGATGGCATCAGTTCCATTCCATCCAGGGCAGAAGGGAGCTTACAGTATCTCTCATGCCTCTGCTTCTCCCTCTTCTAAAACCAAAACACAGGCCGGATAAGAATTAATTCACTGATCTCCTATTGAGTGCATTTAGTTTTCTTGCCCAATCTAATTGCAAATTCCCAAAAAACAAAAAACAAAAAACAAAACAACAGCAACAGCAACATGAAATCGCACAGCTTCAGTGTAAACAACTTCAGACACAAATTACGTTATGAGGCACAAATCACATGAATCATCTTTCTAATGTACTTAATTAACACAAATATTAGTACTGTTCACTAACTAAGCCTAGGGTCAGCAACTCTTTCCATAAGCTTATGGAAATTCTGTCGAACCCATTGCCTTCTGTGAAACATAAAAGGAAATTTTAGGTAGAATGTTAGAGTCCTATAGCCTCAGTCACCATTCACTTCCATTGTATAAAAAAGTATGCTATGAAAGTGAATGGTTACTGAGGCTTGCATTCTGTCTAACACAGGGGTCGGCAACCTATGCCAGTGCTGGCACGCAGTGGGGTAATCACTGTTACACCAGCAATGGCGAGAGTGGAATAGACTATTTTATTTATATGAAGTTCTGCACCTGCATTCCAATCTACATATTGATGTAATCCTTCCACATGATCAAGCAGCATGTTTTCATGAGCTGAATGGGCAGCAAAACAAAAAGTTAAAATGTGACGAGACAGCAGTATACCCTACAGACTCATGCAGCGTATGCAGGCCATTCACGCATCATGATCCGGCAGTGCTTCACTTTCGGTTAATCACGCGCCCGCTTTGCTTCGGTCAGGCTGCACGGATGACAGACTACATTCCGTGTTTCATTTGTTTCTTTTTGTTTCAGAACAACACATGATGTAATAAGAAAAAAAACACTATTAACTCTTTGAGATTTCCAACCCAGCATACAGGTACACCATTAAACCATGGTCACACTCAAAATTGCATTAAAAGATTAAAAGAGAAAACATAAATCCACATCGTGGGGTTACAAAATATTTTCAAGTCTATTCAAAACATAAATTAAACCTGGAAATAAAGTTTTAGGATTTTGCAGGTGCGATTCACTGAAAAGGCTAAATAGTTGATTGGCTTGTGATGTGCAAATGACTTGCACGTGCAACGCGAGTTTAATAGAGTTTAGTCTCAATTCAGCTGATGAAAACACACTGCGTGATCATGAAGGATTGCATCGTGTAGATTGGAATGCAGGTGCAAAAATCATCATAAATGAGAGACCTGATCCTCTCTCGCTGTTGCTTGCTTGCTGGTGATTACATTAATCACATTACATTTTACAAGTTTTCACACAATTTCGTGATCAGCAATCAAATAAGCAATTTTTGAGACATGCACTGTGTTAACTAATTTTGTATAAAAACACAAGATTTTCTTTCATTAAAGCACTTAAGATGCTCTGTTAAAATTCACATGCAGGATCATAATGATTATATCATTATCAACGAGTTTTGCTCAAAACTTTCACTCACTGTTATGCTTGATATATAAACGGCACAGCCATTGACCAGGAAAATAAAAAATGGCACTCCATGTCAAAACAGTTGCCGACCCCTTGTCTAACAACTTCATTTGTGTTCCACGGAAGAGTGAAAGTTAATTTGGGAATGACATGAGGCTGATAAAATAATGACAGAAATTTCATTTTTGGGTGAAATATTATTCTAAGCATGTTTTGTGCCTATTCATATCAAAACATTTACAAATTTGTGTTTTTTGGTCAGTCTGGTTAAAAGACCCTTTGTCCATGTACAGAGGCTGTTTGGCCTAGTGTGCTTCACACC
Source organism: Xyrauchen texanus (assembly GCF_025860055.1). Lineage (NCBI taxonomy): Eukaryota > Metazoa > Chordata > Actinopteri > Cypriniformes > Catostomidae > Xyrauchen > Xyrauchen texanus. Next base: position 24,463,226 of record NC_068285.1, on the reverse strand, counting down.
AGTGTAGTTTAGACAAGTATAACTGTCTCTAAGCCACTGCCATCATTTGTTTACATCTATGTGGATCACTCTATCCTTCTCTCTCTCTATCACACACACACATGCACACACACACGCATGTACACACACTCACACCTAATTATGTAAATACTTTAGAATCCAAACAGTATATTTAAAAGTGCATTTATGTTTTGTTTAAAATAAGTATAGTTGACAAACAAATTGTTGTTTTGGAAAATGAAACTAAGAAGTTTAGGAGATTAAAGTGCTAGGAAGTCTTCTGCATTTAAGAGCTGTTACTGTAAAACTGAACTTTGAAGAAGCAAGGTAAAAAAATCAAAGGAGCAACATCCTTGTCCCGGTGCATGGAATACAATAAGGATTTATTGATGGTACCTGAAGTTTCAGACACCCAGTGTCTAATTCTCTGAACCATTTCTATTAGAGCCAGGTCAAGTTACCTGACAGAATGCATGTAATGCAATGGTCTGTATAATTCATGTGCATAAAGAATCTGAAAAAAGAGGGAAGACACAATATAAAACGTTGTAGCTTTGTTCATGAATGTTAGTTATGTAACTAGGTAACTAGGGGTTCACTGTCCTGTTCTTTATTTTTTTGGCTATAACTTTATTTTTTTGCTTATCGCGGCCCATTCGGCACATTTCGCGGCCGACCCACCGGCCCGCTCGGTACTCCCGCTGGCCAGTCCGCCCCTGATCGGCTCCAAAGTGCGTTGGTCCAACGGGAAAATGCCTGGTATGCCAGATTGCCAGTCCAGCCCTTCTGTCAGCGGAGTACAAATTTTATTTTAGAGCAAAAATGCAACTTCCAAATAACACTTGCCATTCTTTATGTGAATGCAATTACTTCCTAGTCCAATGGGATCCTGGGTTAACCATTTTTATGTTTCAGACTGTTCTTTCATGTTCCGATGTTTCACACTTTACATCCATAAACCCTGGATTAACATTCTTATTTGCATATTCACGGTGTCAATAACAATGACTGGACAAATACAGCTTGCGACAGACACGCAACCTGTCAATGGAGCTGCTCTGCTCTTCTGTGGAATTATCGGCAAACAATTTACTAACAGGGCAAATATCAGCTGTTTGACTTACGTCTTTTGAAATATTCCTTAAACAAGGAATACTGTTTCTTCATCATGGCAGGTATCTCGTTTCCACCACTTTTCGACACTTTACCAGTTTCCCTCAGTCGGAGAACGTAAACAGCCAATAGTCTCTGAAATAGCACATGAAAGTTTCAGCAACAGTGCAAAGAGCATGAATATTTAACGTGGTGAGTGCTGAGGCCCATCTATATGACAATCTCAACTGACAATCTATACGATAGATTGTCTGTTGCTAAACAACTTTCTGAAACATTCTAACACTGTAAACACCTTTACCGGTGTTCTTACCGGTTTATCCAGTGTACGCAAGTGTTGTGTGCATGCCTCTTCAAGGTTTGAACTCAAAAGCAGAGAATACCTTGATTATTTCAAATCTCTTGTGAACACGGATTTCTTGCTTTGTTGTTTTTTTATATAAGATGATATACGGGACTGATCAGTGTATTGGTGTGCATTTAAACGGCTCTTGTTCTGTACATTCCTTATGACAAATTGAAGTTAGTAGTTGATTATACACTTCATCTGGAGTCTCTTAAGCATCTGAATTAGCAAAGATATCAGCCCTGTGTTATAAAATGTAGATTTGAAACATACTGCATAGCTCAGGGAAATTAAATTGCACATTGATCATTAAATTGAGACTGCAATTAAGTGTGGGATATAATGTCATGATCGCTTAATTAGTTCTACCCTGCTGAGGCAGCTGGAGACAATGTGTTTCTCTCAGGGTGCCTCATTTATTTGGCAAGGCTGTTGTGAAGAGTGGTAAAGTACAGCTCAGAAAAGCTTTTTCATTCTGATTTGCCACCCAACACACCCTCTCAGCTTTTCACCTTCTAAAATCCAGCAGTTACACACATATGCAACATTTACACAGCAGTTCTGTTTTAGAGTGCCTAAATACGGTTACGTTCACACAAGGTATAACCAAGAGTAACAGCTGCATCCTATTTTCAGGACTTTGTGAATGAAACCATACTGACTGCACAACTAGTTGTCTTTTATGTCATACAGTTGTGTTAGCCACTCTGCACTGCACACATCCTAGAATAATGATTTTCTCTACACTAAAAACTTAAAAGAAGAAGCCGGTGTTTCGCTGAAGATTTCACGGATGAGCTTTGTCTCGGTTGGATTTATTTAATAATGTCATGATAAGACTTTATGGTGTTATAGACAACCTGGTCTCAAAGAATCACGTTACTATACCTACATTTTAACAAAATAATTTCCACGTGGCTTGATATACATACCACATAATTTTCTTTGTGAAATGAAACTAGAAATGCTTTACAATAAAAAATTTTAATTTTCACACAAATCATGAGTTCAGAAACTTTTTTGAGTTTCTCACACAATGCTATCTTATGTTATTATTGAGCTTGACTTGTAAGGCAATACATACTGTGAATAATGTTTGATACACATAACCAACTAAGTTTACTTGCATGTTTGTGCGTGAACAAACTGTCCACTTGCAAAGCAAAGGAATGGGGTATGAGTCCTGAAGCGCACACGTGTTGACATGTGAAGCAAAAGTGTCATAAAAGCACCACACCATGACGTGGTTCCGAGACTTTAGGTGTGACATTTGTGAGAGATGGGGGTCAGAGGTGAGTATATACGTAATGTGCATGGGCAGATGCCTTGGTTGCAACTGGATCAGGTTTAGAAGGCCAGAGCTGACCTTTAGTCCTGTCCATTTTCCATAGCAATACATACAGAATAATAACATGTTGTTTTCAAAGGGCCCTGAGCAACAAGGTACTTTTTGTTTTTAACACAAAAAGGGTGTTCAGAGTCTTGCAAAGGTTTATGGACTACAAATAGGGGCAATAGTGGCATGAGTTGTTAAACAGTCTTAAAATAAAGACGTGAATAACAGAGATTGTATACATCATCATCATCCCTCAGCCACCAATTCACGCTTCACTTGTATAGTCAATATTTGGTCTATGATTTTGATTGATGACTTTGCTTATGTCTTGCTTGTCTGTTGTTTGTTGTTTGTTTTATGTGTATGAATAGTAACAGGGCTGAAATGTAATATAGTAAAGTGTTCATTGGTATTGGTCTTAGCACCACTAAGCCTAGTTTTACTCTATATGAAAGCAGCCAGAAGAAAACTAGTTTTTAAGCGAAGTGAACTTCAACAGACATCCCGTGGTCAGTGTGTAGGCAACAGTGAACTAGGGCTAAACACTTTGGACAAATCAAATTGCGATTTAAAAATGTATTATTATTGATATATTAATTTAACTTATATTAATGTTATTTTAGTTTCCATTTGACCAAAATGAAGTCATGAGCAAACATGCTCTATTAACAAATACTAATTAACACTTGAAAGGGGCATACCTATGTGGTCTGGTTAAACCCTTAAAGGAATATTCCGGACTCAAAAGTTAAGCTCAGTTGACAGCATTTGTGGCATAATGTTGATTACAACAAAAATTTATTTTGGCTTGACCCTCCTTCGAGGTTACAGTGAGGCACTTACAATGGAAGTGAAGGGATAAATGTTTTGAGGATTTAAAGCAGAAATGTGAAGCTTATAATTTTATAAATGTACTTACATGAATTGTTCAGTTAAAACATGTTATTTGAGTTGAAAGTGGTTTAAATGGTCATTTTTACAGTCATTTTGGGGTTTTAGGATTTGTTGACATTACATCGTTACAAAAAGTTACATTACAACGAAGTTTCAAAATTGGCTATAACTTTATACAGGCTAGTAGGTGATTTCATCACACTAAAATCATGTTTACACGTGTACTCTTGTAGCTATACTTTTGAAAAAGCGAGTATTTTAATGTAAAAAAATGGCCTCCTTTCACTCCCATTATAAGTGCCTCACTGTAACCCAGATTTTTGCTTTTTCTAAAGAAAAGAAGGGGCAAGTCAAAAATAAATATTATATTCATATTATGACACAAATGTTGTAGATTGAGCCAAACTTGTATTGAACCAGGAATATTCCTTTAAGCCTTATTTTGGCAGAACACTTAATGAAAAAGTTGACAATGGCCTTTAACTGTAGGGAAATGCCCTCATCTACTCCTCTGTCCACAAAAACCAGGTGTTTTGGGGTTATTTTAGATTGGGTTAGTAACTTTTAGCATATTTATAAAGACAAAAATATGCTATTAGTGACTCTAGAACACTGTAAATATAACATGCTCAGCTCAGTAACCTCTCATGTGCTTTGAGTATTTGTAAATACACTACATTGAACAGGCCTGCAACATACAGTAAGTGGAGCGAGCAGCACGTGCAGACTATTTATTTATTTATCACAGCCCTTGTGGTTTGATAATCGCACTACTTCATATCACAGTATCGATGATATTTCAATTAATTGTTCAACCCTACAGTGAACACTGCATTTAGGGATCCTGTGGACTATAACGTAGCTTAAGATTCAACATTTATTAGTCATCAATTTACATAATCAAAGACAGCAATTTTTGCCCTACAACAAAAAAATAATTTTCTCAGATGGCAAAACTGTTGTACAGTCAGCTTTAGAAAGCAAAAAGCAATGTAAGAGTGACATTACCACAGTGAAAAGTGAAGAGAACTGCATTTTTATCTCTTTTAGGATTTAGTATGTTTTGCAGCACTATTCATTCTTTAACTTCAAGTAGTCAGCCAGAAATAACAGCTTAACAGTCCCGAACTGGTGCTCAGTCCTTCAAAGTGCTGTACACATCACTTGAGTCCAAGTAAATAAATATATAAAAGAAATGTGCTCCCTCAGCACAAACACATACACTGTGGAAATGTGTGTGTGTAAGAAATGCTGTTGTGCTTGTAGTGCTGTCACGATGTTCAATAATGCATTTTTTTGCTTTTAAATACGTTACGCTGCAATCATAATTTCAGTGTGGAGATAGAATCCTCCTTTTTTGTGATGGTCATCGATTTCCTTCCAGGCTAGCTGGAAGAAGCACAGCTTGGTTGTTGTATTAAAGACTTCCGGATTTACACAGGAGTTCTGTAGTATAACGGCCCCTGCCAAACCACGGATGCCATCTCTGGATGACAAGGCAATGATTTTAATACACATGCTTTTAAAAAGCTTTTAAACATAGTGATGGCACAGAGTATTCCAGGAAGCAAGGCGGGAATGTTAAAGAGTGGTGAGTGATGCCTTCACTCGCAGATTCGTAGTTGCCTTTTTTATGTGTTTTTAGTGAGATGTTTGATATTTTCTTTTGTTCTAATTTAGAATTAATTATAATTGTTTTGTTTGTTTTGGCGACCAAGACATAGTCATTAATCTATTTACACCTTTGATGCCCTAATTTTGAGGGGGAAACCTATGCAATCATGTGGAATGGATTTAAACAGATCAAATTTGTTAAACAAAGCTAAATGTATACTACACTCTTATTGGTAACATTTTCCATCTTATTTTCCATCTCCTACCTTGTTTCCCATCAATAGTCATCTATGTGTTTTCTCATAGGCCTCACATTTCATTTTTATCCATTTTACATGGACCCATGTCTAGATTCCTCTAGATAAATATTTAGCCTTTCAGACATTTATAACATGGACTTATAAGAGCATACATTTAAATCCTTATTATTAATAGATTGAGGGTTACGATGGTGTACAACTTTTACACTATGGTTAATGTGCACAAATCAAGAGATGAAAGATAACCTGGCTAAGATTGATGTTTTCCAGACTGGAGGCCAGTTGAATGTTGAATATAATGCAGATTACCTGGTTAAGAGTTAAGAGTAGAGACAGTGAATTACTGTTTTTACATATGTGAATTACATCATGCAAGGCGGAGCTCCATCTTCACTGAGAAAAACCAATGCAAGGACGTTTTTTCATGTCACCTAATGGATCAATAATCAAGTAACAATTTTGTTTTTTTTTAAAAACACATGAAATAAAACAACAAAAAATTCCCTAGATATCTGTCTTGTTTATTTTGATGCACAATAAAACAAAGCACCTATCAGCGTTGATCGAGATTTAGCTGCACCTTCACCAATCAGATATGAACATTTGTTTACTGGTGATGGAAGAAAAAGAGATGAGCAAAAGGTACTTTCTGTTCAGCATCTTCATAATCTGTGCATTATTGCCGCTTGTTTCCCATTAGCCTGTTTTATTGGTCAGGGTTAGTGGAGTGTGTAAATTCAGTCTCATTAAATATACCCAGTATTTATTTAAATATCACTCTCTATTCAATAAGATGTATCAGGGTATTATCTCTTTCTCTCACACCAGCTTTAATTTACAATCAAACTACAGTGCATGCCACAGTGCCTTTCCAATCATTTGACCTGCAAACAAGGTGAATGTTGTGTATTCAGTGGGAATACCTTTAAAATATACTGCCACAGATACACCAATTTTTCCAAGCATCAAGCATAAACTTGTTTTTGTTTTGTATTTAGTTTTGTTTTGTGTCATTTTGTGTTGTTTTGTATTTTTGTATTTTGTAGTGTTTTGTATCATGTCGTTTTGTCATTTTCTTTGTCATTTTGTGTAGTTTTAAATAATTGGCATGGCCAATAATCTTGATAGTTTCGTCCAAGTACTAAGTCTAGGTGCAAGTGGGTTTGTGAAACCATGCGTGCAATGTGCAAATGGGCTGGGCTAAGTGCAATTTAATTCTGAGGTAGTGCTCCGGTTAATGCATCGTCCATGTCCTATTATACATTTCATTTCAGTCCAATTCAGACAGTCTATTCATAAGAATTTGGTAGTGTAAATGGGCTGTTTGCAATGCAACCACTCTGTTTGTCGCCTGTAGCGCACAGGACCACAATGCATGTGTTTTATGTTCTCTATCGGTCTCTCAGGGACTGTAGGCTCTCGTCCTGCTCACCTGTGTCTCATCTGCTTTGCTTCTGTCTCATTGTTCATTGTTTTGTAGCATAAAATTCTAATATGTTTCTCTGTTTAATGATTTATGTTTAATTTCTGTACAGTGTCCTTGAGCTTTAGAATGGTGCTATACAAAATAAACATTTATTATCATAAATTATACTTAATTATTTTTAGTAGTATTATTATTCTCATTTTTATTATATTAATCATATAGATTTTCTGACAAACAAATCATGGCTTTTTTAAAGTGATCAATAGCTCTTTAATATCATCTGCTTGTAAAATCCCCAAACTGCACAGACAGGAACTGACTTTAGACTTTGCACCAAGAATAGATATGGTTCTCAAACGTCTTAGCACAATGACCCATTTCTCTGGAAAATAGCAAATTGCACTTTGTCCCTCTTCATTAACAAACAATACATCCACAGTTTGCATGCATACACTCACGGATAGCGCAAACACTCTCAACTATGCCCACTTGCACTTTACAGAAGCACGAAAATTACACATAGAATTAACATTATTACGAAAGTTGGATAAGACTTGCAAACACGAAAATTGAGCATATTGTTTTTTTTTTAACTTAATTATAATTAATTGAATAATTAATTTACTTAATTATTATCTCCATATTTTCAAGGTCAAGGACTAACGGTTGTTGCTAAGCAGATTGAGTTAAATCCGGTGTAGGGAATAATCTCTTTATCTGCGTTTTGAGTAACTTTGTTATGTCTCATCCTCAGAGGAACTCTTTGGATTTATTTAGGGCTGTCCTTCTGGCAACTTCCGTCAATGTTGCATCCCTAGATTTCACCCACTTCTTCACTCTCTTTTATGTTACGCCCACCCCACACACACACCTATGGGAGTACCTGTCTGATGGAAAGCTGACACCAATTTGATGTCTCATTGTATGCCCTTTCACATTGTGTAAATGGCGTAGAGTCCAGTTGGCACTTCTTGCTTTACTCAGGTTGCTGATAAATTTATAACATGGGAAGGTTATGCTGTGCTAATGTTGTGTGTGTGTGTGTGTGTGTGTGTGTGTGTGTGTGTGTGCGAGAGAGAAAAAATGTATTCAGCTATGGCACTTGAAAACATACCATCTTTTTCTAAGGGAATCCTTTTCTGACTTTATGTTATAAGTGAAGTGTGTAATTTTTTTGAGGTTAAAATATCTACTATATTTTACAACTATAAGTAAGCCATTCATTAGTTAGGTGTATTCCCTGAATTGTGAATATTGACTCTATAGCACAAAAACATTGCTCTGTTTTTTTGCTAGACCAACATAGCAACATTTGCTTAAACGATGACGTGAGTTTGGGGCAGAACTAACTCTTTGTATTACCAGCTCTTACTTCACATTATCCAACATTTCACCAGCATCATGCCAATTGCTATAGAGAGTGTTTAGAGAAATGAAAGAGGAAAGACAATTAAATGGGTGCCAGAACAATTGCAGTAAAAGGGAGCAGTGGTTCGTCCTTGTGACAGTGCAGAGTAGTCCTGATGCGGTGTATTAATTTCTCCTTTCAGAGCAGAAATGTTTCCCGTAGGGCGACCTGTCTCTCCCAGGATGATGCACAGTGGGTTTAAATTTCCAGGATAATGATAAACAGGCCTTTAACAGAGGCTTACTTTAAGTGGACGTAACCATCTTACTGCACTCACAATCACAGACATACATGCACATTATGGGACCACATTCAGTGTTATAGTTCAACACCAAAAGGTCTAGTGTAAAAGGAATGATTAAAATATTAAAGGTGCAATATGTCATATATTTACTGTATACAGTGATAAAATTATCATAATATGTTTTCAGAGATTTCGGAAAATGCTAAGTTGAAATACTGGCTTCTCCGAAAACAATGATACAGCCAGTACAGGTGAAACTCGAAAAATTAGAATATCGTGCAAAAGTTCATTAATTTCAGTAATTCAACTTAAAAGGTGAAACTAATATATTATATAGACTCATTACAAGCAAAGTAAGATATTTCAAGCCTTTATTTGATATAATTTTTATGATTATGGCTTACAGCTTATAGAAAACCCCAAATTCAGAATCTCAGAAAATTAGAATATTGTGAAAAGGTTCAGTATTGTAGGCTCAAAGTGTCACACTTTAATCAGCTAAACACCTGCAAAGGGTTCCTGAGCCTTTAAATGGTCTCTCAGTCTGGTTCAGTTGAATTCACAATCATGGGGAAGACTGCTGACCTGACAGTTGTGCAGAAAACCATCATTGACACCTTCCACAAGGAGGGAAAGCCTCAAAAGGTAATTGCAAAAGAAGTTGGATGTTCTCAAAGTGCTGTATCAAAGCACATTAATAGAAAGTTAAGTGGAAGGGAAAAGTGTGGAAGAAAAAGGTGCACAAGCAGCAGGGATGACCGTAGCCTGGAGAGGATTGTCAGGAAAAGGCCATTCAAATGTGTGGGGAGCTTCACAAGGAGTGGACTGAGGCTTCAAATGTCAGTATTCCTCTTGTCAAGCCGCTCCTGAACAACAAACAACGTCAGAAGCGTCTTACCTGGGCTAAAGAAAAAAAGAACTGGTCTGTTGCTCAGTGGTCCAAAGTCCTCTTTTCTGATGAGAGCAAATTTTGCATCTCATTTGGAAACCAAGGTCCCAGAGTCTGGAGGAAGAATGGAGAGGCACACAATCCAAGATGCTTGAAGTCCAGTGTGAAGTTTCCACAGTCTGTGTTGGTTTGGGGAGCCATGTCATCGGCTGGTGTTGGTCCACTGTGCTTTATTAAGTCCAGAGTCAACGCAGCCGTCTACCGGGACATTTTAGAGCACTTCATGCTTCCTTCAGCAGACAAGCTTTATGGAGATGCTGACTTCATTTTCTAGCAGGACTTGGCACCTGCCCACACTGCCAAAAGTACCAAAACCTGGTTCAATGACCATGGTATTACTGTGCTTGATTGGCCAGCAAACTCGCCTGACCTGAACCCCATAGAGAATCTATGGGGCATTGCTAAGAGAAAGATGAGAGACATGAGACCAAACAATGCAGAAGAGCTGAAGGCTGCTATTGAAGCATCTTGGTCTTCCATAACACCTCAGCAGTGCCACAGGCTGATAGCATCCATGCCACGCCGCATTGAGGCAGTAATTAATGCAAAAGGGGCCCAAACCAAGTACTGAGTACATATGCATGATTATACTTTTCAGAGGGCCGACATTTCTGTATTTAAAATCCTTTTTTTTATTGATTTCATGTAATATTCTAATTTTCTGAGATTCTGAATTTGGGGTTTTCATAAGCTGTAAGCCATAATCATAAAAATTATATCAAATCAAGGCTTGAAATATCTTACTTTGCTTGTAATGAGTCTATATAATATATTAGTTTCACCTTTTAAGTTGAATTACTGAAATTAATGAACTTTTGCACGATATTCTAATTTTTCGAGTTTCACCTGTATATTCTACTTTCAAATGTCTGGGCTGGAATTTCTGTTTGTGTTTTGGCCTGTGTGATCCCGCCCACTGCCCAATAGTATTTTGACTCCCCGGGTTGCCAGATTAGAAATAAATTAGCGGGCAACAGAGCACGCTGCAGCAATACATCTAACATTTGACAGAGTTATAAAAAATCCACATGAGCTGGTTTATAATTAGCAAACAATATAAACATTGCAAACGTATACATTATCTGATCAACTTACAGTGAAAGGCTCGTCGCTTGCCATTGTCAGTTTGCTCGATCCTCTCCAATATTTTTTAATTTGGACTGCAGTGCCCATTTTAAATGCTTGATGTCAAAGTTACATATTGCCTTTACAACATTTGTCCATTATAGAAATAGCCAAGGGATATTTTTGGCACATCAATAAATTGCGTCACAATATTGTGTCAAAACTTTAGAGTCCTGTATCTGTATATATTTTTATTTATTTATTTGTGTATTCATATCATGTGCAACAAATTGTAATGAAGAATTAGGTCAACTAAATAAGCACAAACTCTGAATCAGGTTTTCTCAGTGCGTTCAGAACCACTTCGATAAGGTGTGATACTGAAACCACACGATTAACTCTTCTGTTGCGGAAATGCTGTGTCTCTCACATGTTTGACAAAGTTTCAGTTGCGAGAAAATTATAAATGATAAATAGTGTTGTATCGTGATATAGTAAACAGAGACATATGCATTACAATACGTATGTTATCGAGAAGTAGTTGGCGATACCTAGCCCTCGTCTAAATTCATTTTGAGTACGTTCACACTGGACACGTTCTAATGTTCAGAAACAGTTTTATGGAGTGCAACAGAATGCATGGATTAACTTGATCTTAAAAACGTGGTGCTTATAGCCCAATCCATGCAAAGATGTGCATCTATTGCACAGACCATTAAAAGGTAGCAAGGGCAGACACAAAAACATGTGAACGGCCTCTTCGCCACCTCGCTTATGCACTGACACTATTTACAATTGAATAGGTGCAGGGCTATCGTCAGGGGGCCCAGTAAGTTCCTTTAAGGTATAGCCAATTCATTGGGCCCAGGGGAGGTGGTCCACCTATACAACTTTTTTCCCAGTCCCTGTGACTTTAAGTGCCCTGAATAAGTGGCTCATGTATATTTAACTCTAGAATGCATGGATAACTTTACCCCCCTAAAATGCAAATGTGGGTCAAAAAAGACAGATCTGAAATCTATATGCTTATTCTTTATAAAACTAGTTATTTTTTTCAAGGAAAATTAACTTTAATTTAATTAACATGTATTAACTTGTAAAATGACAACCGTATGTACTCTATTGTATATTGCTCTATGACACTATATTTCTATATTATGGTACTCTATGTAGCTTTATTGCTATATTGAGTGGTGACGTATACTGAATAAGCAAATGTTGCAGATTCAAATACATTAAGAATAAGTATAGAAGCTATGACCCAGAAACTGTTTTAACCTTATTTCTGTGAATGGGGTTTTTTGTATATTGATGTGCGTGTCTATGTGCTCATGTGAGCTGTAGAAAAACTTCTTGCACTTTCATCTTTATATATTTAAAAGTGCTCTGAAAATTACCTGGCTGTTTCACTAAATGTTTAATTTGTAGTTAGTAATTACACTTCTGAGCCATAAATTAGAACATAAACAGTCAAGAAATTTCCAGAGCATTCACAGTGTTAGGAATAGCACCTGACCTGAGGCTCCTTTCTTTCACAGTTTACAGGACGCAGTGAATTGAGTGAGCAAAGGGGCAGCAGTGGTAAACAATTATGTGGTGAAAGCTCAGGAAAATTTTAGTAGTGAAATACAGTGGGAAAATTGAAAATCTGGGATTCAAAATCTAATGTAAAATTTTAGCATTTAAAAAAACAGAAAACAAAGTTACATTCTGACAATAAGAATAAGAAATATTTAAGATTCTGCACTATAGCTTGATAATTACTCCTATGGATGATTTGCTGGACACAATTAAGATGCTCTTTGTAATATTCTCAAATCATTATTACATGAATCTTCAGGTTTTGCACAAGCTTGTGTGGTCTAGGCCAGCTAGAGTATAATCTGTCATTACAGCTAAAGGAAAACATCCAAATACTGTGAAATTCTGAAATTCATGGTAATTGTTCAGTCCAATTTTCACACCAATTGTTACGTTTATAATATCATTTGTAAAACAACAAAAAAACTGTATTCAGTTGAAAAATTTAAAATAAATGCATTTCATGATAACATTTCAAGTTTTATAAGATTCTATCTTGCAGATACACCAAGTCGGTTAAGGATACTTCTTGCTCTTGTGCATATATTATTTGTATTTTTCAAAAGTATGAGTCTAATATTTCAAATATTCAATAGTTTTATCTACACTCACCTAAAGGATTATTAGGAACACCATACTAATACTGTGTTTGACCCCCTTTCGCCTTCAGAACTGCCTTAATTCTACGTGGCATTGATTCAACAAGGTGCTGAAAGCATTCTTTAGAAATGTTGGCCCATATTGATAGGATAGCATCTTGCAGTTGATGGAGATTTGTGAAATGCACATCCAGGGCACGAAGCTCCTGTTCCACCACATCCCAAAGATGCTCTATTGGGTTGAGATCTGGTGACTGTGGGGGCCATTTTAGTACAGTGAACTCATTGTCATGTTCAAGAAACCAATTTGAAATGATTCAAGATTTGTGACATGGTGCATTATCCTGCTGGAAGTAGCCATCACAGGACTGCCGCATACTGGATGTTTTTCCCTTTTTACACCATTCTTTGTAAACCCTAGAAATGGTTGTGCGTGAAAATCCCAGTAACTGAGCAGATTGTGAAATACTCAGACCGGGCCGTCTGGCACCAACAACCATGCCACGCTCAAAATTGCTTAAATCACCTTTCTTTCCCATTCTGACATTCGGTTTGGAGTTCAGGAGATTGTCTTGACCAAGACCACACCCCTAAATGCATTGAAGCAACTGCCATGTGATTGGTTGATTAGATAATTGCATTAATGAGAAATTGAACAGGTGTTCCTAATAATCCTTTAGGTGAGTGTATATCTGCTAGCCATAATGGCAAACTTTTAATGCTTACAGTACATGGAAACATACTGAATGTTCATTCTTTTGAAGACTTGAATGTCTTAAAAAGACTAAATTTGACACATCATGTCATATCTGCAGTGCAGAGGATAACTATCATATTGTTATGTCACTGAAAGAAACACAAAGTTTAGTTCCTTTGCTTGTGATGGGAAGAAATGGAGACCACAAAGAAAGACAACACGTGTAGTCTAAAAGGGAACCCCTGTCAGTGTCTGTACAAAATAATTGATACTACTAACATCTACAGTAGCTCCCTGCTGGTCCCTGGTCGGCTGGTTTCTAGTGTAACTCCTCAAGTGTTGTTAAGGCCATTTAATTTATAATGGCAGGTTCTGTAAACATTTCGGAAAACCTCACCTTAGCAACAGGACTAAAACAAATTCATAATATAGGCTAGAGTGGTATTTAAAAGCACTGGCTTACCAGCATAGACTGTGTGATACTATGAGCGTATTTTAATAAATCAAAAGGTAAATCTGTGGTGTTTTCAATAAATTTCTGAATACAGAGACTGAGTGTGCCCACATATTTATCCATATTCTGGACTTTGCACTAACTTATTTATGAGTTACTAAAGAATCATATTAGTCAATATTTGTCCAATCAACATTTTTAATCTCTCCATCTTCAAATAGACATATTAGCAACAAGTATTTGGATTAATATTTGTGGTATTTGTACTTGCATATGTGAACAGGCATTGATGGACTTCATCATAACTACATGTTTTGCAATGAAATATCAATTTCTACAAATAAGTAAGGAATAAACCAAATAAGTAAGGAATAAACCATTATTATTTTGAAATATTTTCTAGTTTGAGTTGTATTTTGCCTTTGTTTTCCTTTCAAGTTCAGTCATGGACACTGATGCACTGTATTTATCAGTGGCGGCACGTGCATTTTAAGTCTGGTTCTTCAGTGCGATTCATGCCATTAAGAAAACTCCAATAAATAAATAAGACTCCCTATGCCTATGGACATCATACATTACATCGCAGCCAAATAATAATACCAATTTTGAAAACATGTCCACGAACGAAAGTCAAAAACAAGAATGTCAAATACCAGGAAAAAGCTATCTAATAACGTTGGCAATCTAAATGTTGCTTGCAATAATTTTTGTTCTGTAAACTGACACTGAATACTCCAGCTATTACACTTCGAAAACTCCAGATGTTGCTATAACTATGCAAAAAGCACATACCAATTTAATTGAAGTGAAAATCTGCCCTCCTTTCCTGTTTACATCTCAGGTTTTTAAATCCATAAGGATCTCTTTCTCAATGGCGATAGCGGACTGCCGACTAGCTAGATCTCACGCTCTTCACTTTCAAATTACGTACATCACTTAAAGTGTGATTACGTCACTCAAGGCCAGCTCGAAGGTCTCGACTGGAACATATCCTCAAGACAACACCCACCAAGAACAAATAAATCAATATGATTGGCTGATGAATCTGACAATCTGACTTTAGATGCTCATTTATTTGCACTGTTGAGGGATTCTGTGGAAATTCTGAAGGCTTAACGGGGTGGAGCTCAAACTCACGCACAGCTTCGGTATGTGATTTGTAAACCAGTCATTTGCTATTCATTTTTAGATGAATTAGGAGTGTAAAGCGAAAATAAACAGGCAAAAAGGTGAATGAAAAATATGTTTTTATTAGACAGGTTAAGCCAGCAGAGAAGACTTTGCTGGCCCTGAAAATTCACCACTGGTGTTTATACTTGGACAAGCAACAATGAGGTAATGTTTTTACAAGTTATTTATGATGCCTAACAGATCCAGGTAGGCCTGCCCTGTGTACAATATGTGTGTATATATGTTTATCAGTCTATGTGTGATAGTGTTTGTCTTTCTGAATCTCAATACGAGTGTCTGCTTGTGTGTGTGTGTGTGTGTGTGTGTGTGTGTGTGTGTGTGTGTGTGTGTGTGTGACAGAGAGAGAATACAAAATCGTCTCTGTGCTCAGGATGGTCTTATGTTGGATATTGTTCTTACATGATGCCTCCTTTTGTGTCTCTCTTATTTCAAAACAATCAGAAATAACAAATTCCACTATAACATTGCATTTTGAAATTTACAATGGGTTCCAAAATCCTGAGACCTCATTGAAAATAT
Source organism: Xyrauchen texanus (assembly GCF_025860055.1). Lineage (NCBI taxonomy): Eukaryota > Metazoa > Chordata > Actinopteri > Cypriniformes > Catostomidae > Xyrauchen > Xyrauchen texanus. The sequence goes on along the minus strand of NC_068285.1, from coordinate 24,447,530 downwards.
GGGATTTAATGTCCCATTTAAACCTTACATTTTAATTTTTTATTAATATAAAACAACAACAAAAAATTGTATGATGTTAAAATGAAGACATTTTAAGATTCTACACTATTTTTTGGTCACTGATCTAATGTAAGCAAATCTGTGACATTGACCATGTTAACTGCTTAGTACAAAAGGTCAGATTTCCTTGCTCTACTGACGCACACAAGATGCTCTATGGAATAACATCTTTTTGCCCAAACTTGTTGAGTCCATGCTAGCTCGAGTACATGCTGTCATCAAAGCAAAAGGGGGCATACTAAATACAAAGGATTTAGGTAGATTCAATTATGTTAAATAATATTTTTTGACTTTAATCAAACCACGTGAAGCTCATTTTAGGCTGACATTTTTTTCAGTGTTGTGGTCTCAGATTTTTGGACCACATTGTATTAACTGATAATTTTACAAAACAGCACAAAAAGTTTAAATGTCATGAACATTTATGTATTCTTTTGAATAAATTTCTTGTTAAAACTATTTGAAAATTGCTGGGCCTTCAGAAATATCCTGAGTGGCTCCAGGTTAAACTCACAAGCAGTAATGAGATACAACAATAGTCGAGTCTCTGCACTTTGTTTTGTGTCAGTTGCAGCTGCGTTGACAAGGTGGTGCACCCTTGATTACACTCCTGCATGCCACAGCAGTCGTTTAGATGATCCAGAGTGTCCATGTTTGAAGTCTTGGTCAAAGATGGTAGCCCGGTGATCTTGTAAATAGTACTGCAGATGATAAGCGTAATGGTAAGATAGCATTTGAGTTGCTCTTTAAATGTCTCTTCTTTGCTGCCAGACGGACTCATCACCTGTGTGCTAATACGTCTTCAAAAGGAACTTTCCCACCAGAGGGTCAAAAGAACAGCTCTGTGGTCTCTCAACTGAAGAGATGAAGCATTGATAAATCTTTGAAGCTTTGGCTAAATTATTAGATTTAGAGGACATGCAATATCAATGCTAGAGATGTTAGATTTTTGCTTACAACACTTTACTGTAAGGTTTGAAACCTCAATAAGGTTGGAAATGTTGAGGTGAAATGTCCACAGAATGGTGCCAAACGCAAGTTGTATTTTTAGTCTTTAATGACCTAATACAGTCATTATGTATTATACATTATACAATACATATATAGAGTATTAACATACTTCCTAACACAACAATAAACCTTACAATCAGTTGAGGAACATTTTTATTTTTACAGCAAAAATGCAACCTTTGAATTGTGCACACCATTGTTAATGTGAACACAATTATGTCCTGGATTTCATGGGACCAGAACCCGTATGTTGGAGTGAATGTGATGGGACCATAACCCATGTTTCAGATTCTCAGAACACACTGCTTTTAATGTTAAAAATGTATTATGTGTAGTATCTGTAGAAATTCACTTTTAAAGGTTAATAACTTCTGTAAATGTATTGTTCATTGTTAATTTATAGTAACTGTTGCTGTTAACATAAACTTTATTTTAAAGTGTTACCATTTTTTCTAAAGTTTTGCTTTTTTTTAAGAAAGTCTGAATATAATTAATACATCACATTATTTAGTCATTAACCAATATATTGCACAGACAGTTTAAAGTTATTACCATCACTTAAAGTCTTTGCTATGCTGACCACCAAAGTTGTGTGTAACCTCTTCCTTTTTCTCACACTCTGGAATTCATAAACATTTTAATCCAGTCACTCACACCACTTCTTTCTTTTGTGGTTTTACAATCCACTGGTCAGTTCCCTTTAATCTCATAATCCACTTAAGGAAATTCCCTCTAAATGAACATGTTCTGTCACTTACTAATGATTTAACAGCAGTTTCACTTCTATAACTGAACAAAGACCTTGGCGTGACCATGCACGTATTAAACAATCCTCTGTGCTGAACATGTTGCTCCTAATCAAGAGAAACATAAGTGGTGTTCTTTACCAAACAAAGTGGATTAGAGTATGATGTCCACCCTTCCACCAGTATTTCCTTACGTTAATTAATGCTCAGAAATTAGGGGATATATCCGGCTGCAGGATATACATAATCAGTCTTTTCAAAAGTAATGTTTGTTTTAGCTTCAATGTTGGGCAAAGAGACCACATCTTGCTTTCTGTAACTGGGCCTGACTTCAATAGAGGTTTACCAGCACATTTATATGTAGTTGATTTTTGAGCAATATCAACACAGCAAAAAAGTCTGCAGGTACCTAAATTGATGTTGCTGATATATTTCTGAAGAGCCACCCCAGTACTCCAATAATGACAGAAAGCGAAATAGGGCAGGAACTGTTAAAAACAAGACTAAGATATCAACTAGACAGTAAAGGAGCTGTTCAGCAAAAAATACAAAAAATTTACTCACCGTGCATTTGTTCAAATCCCAAATGACTTTATAAGGTGCATCAACAGTTTAGGGCTCTATGACAAAGGAGTCCTAGAGCTACCCATCCAGTATCTCAGAGGAGTACAAATGTGCCAAAGTAAGACTGGAGATGATGCTAACATGCTAACTCCTTCTCCAGATGATGAGTCGAGTGATCCGTTTGTAGCCAAAGCTGTCCACACCCTGGCTACCGGGAAGAAATGGACCCCAGCAGAAGCATCCGAACAGGCAAACAAAGCACTCAAACACAGAGATATCATGGGCCGAGTGCAGCAAGGGAGCACACCAACCTGGAACAAGGTAACTCGGTCTCAGATACGCAGGCTCGTGGTGCAGGAGATACATCAGCAGGAGGAGGCAGCAAGGTGTATAAAGGCCATCGCTCAAGCAAGGCAAGGGCAATGGACGAATTGGGAAGGAGTGGAGAAGAGAAAGACCTCCTGGAAAGAGCTGTGAGAAATGGAGACATTCAAAATGAGCTTCATCATCAAGGCTGCCTATGATGTCCTGCCATCTATCAAGAATCTTAGCCAGTGGTATGGAGAAGACCCTACATGATCCTTCTATCTGAGTCCAGCAACACTAAAGCACATCCTTTTGGGCTGCAAAACCAGCCTCACTCAAGGCCGATGCACCTGGCAGCACAAGAAGTTGCCATGATCTCTTGCAGCAGTGCTGGACTATCGATGAGCGTCAACGCCTTTCCTCCCCCTTCACCCACCGGTGAGCAATAGCATTTGTCCGGGAAGGTGAGGATCAAGCCAGACCCACCTCATCAAGACCAGACACCGGGCGGTTAGGCGGGGCACACGATTGGAAGATTGTGGCAGACTTAGGCCTGAGGCTCTGCTTCCCAACTGAGATTGTGTCAACCAACCTCAGACCAGACCTTGTGCTAATGGTCGGCCTCACTCCATCTCGTGTACATTATCGAGCTTACAGTGCTCTGGGAGGATGCAGTGGACGAAGCATACGAGCCCAAGAAACTGAGGTATGCTGATCTTGCTGCCGATGTGCAACATTGCAGCTGAAGAGTAAAGGTCCGGCCGGCAATAGCATTTGTCCGGGAAGGTGAGGAACAAGCCAGACCCACCGCATCAAGACGAAACACCGGGTGGTTAGGCGGGGCACGCGATTGGAAGATTGTGGCAAACTTAGGCCAGAGGCTCTGCTTCCCAACTGAGATTATGTCAACCAACCTCAGACCAGACCTTGTGCTATGGTCGGCCTCACTCCATCTCGGGTTCATGGATGCAGTGGATGAAGCCTACGAGCGGAAGAAACTGAGGTATGCTGATCTTGCAGACAATGTGCAACATTGTGGCTGAAGAGTAAAGGTCCAGCCAGTTGAAGTAGGCTGTAGAGTGTTTGTGGCCACATCAATGTCAAGGCTTTCCTTGATATTGATGTCCGAGAGTTGGGAGTACGAGGGAAGGCCCACCGGCGAGGTGTCAAAGAACTCTCCAGAACTGCAGAAAAGGGTAGTCCGTGGCTTTGGATGAAGAGAAAGGACTACACCTGGGCCCTCAAGTGAGTAGATGGCATTGAGGGAGTGAGCCCGGGACTCACTTTTGAACCCTCTAGAGGTGTCGTGGGCCTATCGGCGAAATATCGAGGAAAGAGGACACCCACTTGATAACCCAGAAGATGCCATCACTCACTTGACCAAGCTTAGGCAGCTTGTCTCACGTGTGCAATTAAGGGATAATATCGTCAAGTCCTACATAACAGATCTTCCACAAATGAGAAATGTTGAAGACATTTGGCAGACATTTATGCATTTGGCAGACGCTTTTATCCAAAGCGACTTACAGAGCCCTTATTACAGGGACAATCCCCCCAGAGCAACCTGAAGTTAAGTGCCTTGCTCAAGGACACAATGGTGGTGGCTGTGGGGTTCGAACCACTGTCCTTCTGATTACCAGATTACCAGTTATGTGCTTAGACTACACCACCACCACTCCAAGGACAATTCCATTCAAGTACAATAATTCTTGACCTCTGCCCTAGCTCTCCTTGGCAGGTTCATGTGACTTCATGAGGGAGGTAGCAATGTCCAATTCAATCACAAATTGTTCTATTGAGTTGGAACTTTTCAATGAATTGGATTAATCCAAAACCAGTCTAAATGGTTCTCGCGTTCAACTGATTGACACATCTATCTGGTCCCAACAACTCACAAATTTCAGAATGGTTCAGACACACAACTAGCTAGACTTTTAGTGCACAATTCATATGGACATCTTTTGTAATACTTTTATAGTGCTTTTTTGTCAATTTGGAGCTCGACAGCCCAGATCCCCCTATTCACTTTTATTATTTGAAAAAGAGAAGAGAGGTTCTTGGGTGATGTATTCCTTTAAATCAGAGCTGCTTCTTACCTTTTACAGAGCAGTGGCCCACATGCACTGGGCTTCCCTTATTCCGCTTGTGTGTAAATAACAGTTTTATATTTTGCAAGGGTCTAGGCTTTTTGTAGTACATTGAGAAGTGAAATGCCAGCACATAAATACAGTAATGCTGAGCAATAAACTGTGTGCGTGAAAGAGTGTGTTTATGAGTGTATGTAAGTTTTGAAAGCTTTGATTCAAACCCTTTGCAGGTGTGCATGTTTGTGTGCATTTGTGTGAAATTGCATGTACACATGCACTTTTGGTAATACATTTTTACATGGAGCAATACCTTGTTTTCCAATGTGAAAATGCAAACTAGGAGTGGGAATCAGCAGGGACCAGGCGATGCAATATAATATTGAGATTTGTGATACAATAACAATGCATTTTTTTTTTTTTTATTTAGTGTATCACAATTGTGATATATTACATTGTTGTACTCATTCACATTTACATTTAGACGCTTTTATCCAAAGTGACTTACAAATGAGACATATAGCAAGCAATTTATCATATAAAGTTTAACAACATTTGCAGTATAGGACTGCCAAGTTCTCACAGTGGCTGGAGTAGTAAAGATGCAAGCACAGAAGAGAGACAGACAATATTTTTTTTTGTTCATTTAAGTGCAGGTTAATTGCAGAAGTAAGTGCAATTGGTGTGGGTTGGTTAAGTGCTTATGGAACAGATGTGTTTTCAGCTGGTTCTTGAATGTTGAGAAGGAAACAGCAGATCGTGTGGAGGTTGGAAGTTAATTTCACCACAGAGGAGGAGAGAACGTGAACGATCATGAAATTTAAGCCTCTTTGTGATGGGACCACCAGGCGTCACTCATTCATAGACCGCAGAGAGCGAGTTGGAGCAAAGACCTGAAGATGTGAATTGAAGTAAGAGGGTGCTGTTCCATTGGCTGTCCTGAGAGCCAGAGCCAAACCCTTGAATTTGATGTGGGCAGCTACAGGTAGCCAGTGTAGTGAAATCAATAGTGGGATGACATGAGCCCTTTTTGGTTGATTGAAGACCAGATGTGCTGCTGCATTCTGGACCATCTGCAGTGGCTTAATTGGAAGGCCAGCCAACAGAGCATTGTAGTAGTCCAGTCTTGAAATGACCAGAGCTTTGACCAGGAGCTGTGAATCATATTTTAAAAGGAAAGGTCTGATTTTCCTGATGTTGTAAAGCACAAATCTGCAAGACCAGGAGGTTGATGAGATGTGTGCAGTGAAATTAAACTGGTCATCTACCAACACTCCTAGTTTCCATGCTATTCTGGTTGGTGTTAGTGTAGCTGAACCAAGATGAAAAGTGAGGTTGTGGTCAATAGATGAGTTGGCTGGGATAACAATGAGTTCTGTCTTGGTATGGTTGAGTTGAAGGTGTCGTTCCTTCCCCGCCGAGTGGCAGGCAGAAATTTGAGCTGTGACAGTAGGGTCATCAGGCTGACACGATAGGTAGAGCTGCGTATCATCTGCGTAGCAGTAACAGGAAAATCCATGTGCCTCAATGACCAGTCTGAGTGAAGTTGTGTACATCGAGAAGAGGAGAGGTCCGAGCACTGAACCACAGTGGTCAACTGGTGTGTCTTGAACATCTCTCCTCTCCAGGAGACCTTGAAAGATCTTCCAGTGAGAAATCACTCAAACCATCCAAAAATAGGTTTACTGAACTTCCTGATTCATTGTAGAGCCATAGGCAAGGCAAGGCAAGGCAACTTTATTTATGTAGCACATTTCATACACAATGCAATTCAAAATGCTTTACATAAGAAAATACAAGATACATAAAAATAAAAAACAGTTAAGAACATGAAATAGGAATAAAAATTAATAAAATAAAATAATTAAAATGAATAAGAAAAAGAATATTAAATTGATAATTCCATCCATAACTGTTGTTAATCTTCCCTAATTAAACCGAGTATAACCAAAAATTGTTAACACACACTTTAATTGTTAACCTTCCCTGATTACACAGAGGATAACCAAAAATTGTAAACACATTGAGAAAAATTTATATAAAAATAAAATAAAAAGTATAAAATAGAATAATTAAAATAAAAGTCAAAAGCAAAATGATTCAGTGAAATCAATAAGTTCAGCACAGTGCGCAGTCAGAAAATACACAGCTAAATAGATTTTTCAGAGTTTTCAGTCTGGATTTAAACATTTAAACATCTAACGTCTTCTGGAAGCTGCAGGTGGAATAAAGCTAAACGCTGTCTCACCTTGATTTGAGTGAACCCTCTGTATGTCTAACTGACTTGATCCTAATGATCTGAGAGGTCTGTTAGGTTTATATTCAACAAGCATATCTGAAATGTATTTAGGTCCTAGGCGATTGATCGATTTATAAATTATTAATAGTACTTTAAAATCAATTCTAAATGTTACTGGAAGCCAGTGTAAAGACCTAAGGGCTTGAGTAATATGCTTTTTGGTTTGTTTGAGAATCCTGGCAGCTGCATTCTGAATTATCTGCAGGTATCTAATGGTAATTTTGGGAATGCCAGTTAGGAGTCCACTGCAATAGTCTACCCTACTGGTGATGAATGAATGAACAAGCTCATTTAAGTCATGACTGGATCCATAGAGATATCAAAGAGCAAAGCATGTCAGTATAAGTAAAAAAAAACATCTTAAGGAACCTTTGTCAACTATGGTTCCAAGGTGTTTATTTTTACATGAAATCCGTGCAGCTTTTCTGGACTTTTCAGATATATACAGACATCCTTACAAATGAAACAATTTATAGAATTATATTCATAGCTTTTTCCGAGTTTGAATTTTAGACAGAGACAAATATTTTTGTCCTAGTGTGAAAAATTTAGAAAATGTCTCTTAGAATGTTGATACAGTATTGTTGGGTAAAATACTGTGATGCTTTTATATAAAAAAAAATTCCACACATATAATGAAAATGTGTTATCATGGAAGGTTAGAAGTTTGTGTGTGTTACACGCTGTTAGTTGAGGATGTGAAGAGGGATCTCTGCTAATTGTTTGCTCATGATAACAATATTTTCATGCCTCTCATCATCACCCCTCTGCCATCCAATCAACATTTCTAACTGCTTCTTTATCTTTCCATTCAGCCAGCAAATTTCCCCCTCACAATACCACTTAGACTTAGTGGCCTGTGAGTGTGCACATTGCCATTTCAAACTATAGCCTGAATGAGAGACTCTGGACCTGAGAAGGCCACAGGTATATGTGTGTTATTGTGTGCTTGTGTGTGTGCGTGAGTGGATTTGTAATGTGGAGACACACCGATTTATGCCAATTACAATTGGGTGTAACAGTGTGTCAGTAATCTGATAAAAATGAAATGTGAAGACTGCCCAAAAACTAAGATCTGAATGTAACTTCCACATTAAATGAATAGGGCACAAAATAGGGTCTGAATTATTTTTCAACAAATGGTCAAAGGAGGTGCTAAACCTTTAGAAGACGTCAAACTAAATAAATACTCTTTTTATAATTCTTGTATGAGGTTTGCAATTTTTGCAATGCTGTAACCAAAATTTGTCTAAATACAGTTCAAAACCAGTATTTGTGTGATTTTGTTACTGTCTATCAATAAACATTAAATAAATATTAGGGTTGTCAATCGATTAAAATTTTTAATCAAATTAATGACATGGTGTCCCGATTAATTAATCGCGATTAATCGCACATACAAATATTTGCTGAGAAAGCCCCTTCTTATAACAATAATTCAATAAATAATGATGAAATAATTATACATAGTTATCTTTAAATATAAAAAAATTATATATATATATATATATATATATATATATATATATATATATATATATATATATATATATATATAAATAAAAAATATTCAGATAATTAAAATGCATTACATTCTTGTGGCAGAAGAGTTCATCATTGATAAGACAATACAAAAAGCGGCTTTAGAATACAATGTATTGTTTACTACCATATTATTAATCATAAGTCAATCATTGGCAAACAGTTCACAGCAATCCATTTCACAAGTGAATTTGTCAATCAGTTGGAGATTTATTATGAGGAATTGTTTAAGGATCCGTCAACGTACACCTGCTTCAGACATTTTTTTTTTTTAGAAACAAGCCAGGGGTACACATAGTACACACTACTACAGATATATTTTACAATAATGCCAAGACATTATATTCATTACATAGTGCAATGGTTTTCAATGCTTTGTAGTTGTTGGAGGTGCAAAGAGTATTTAAATAATATTTTAAGTCTTTACAAAAGTGCAAATAGGGGCTTTATAAATTTACATAAATTTACACTTATGTATAAAAAACTTGGCAAGAAAAATAAACAGATTAATCAGAAAATATTAACTAAAGTTATCAAAACTGTGAAAACCAAATAAAACGTCTTTATAAAGCAAAGAAAAAGTAGTTAAAATAGAGGTACGGACAAACAAAAAATGTTCTCCAAAATACTTCAGCATGGGCACATTACCAAAAAAGGTGAAGGTCAGATTAATCTACAGCATTACAGAAGGAGCAAAGTGGATCTATGTCAGGGAGCATGTTTCTTAAATAAAGATTGACTGGGTAAAAAAGGTGTAACAGTTTAAAGGACACCTCCTTAACCTTGTTGGTAATTAAATATTTGTGAGGTAAAGACCATACAACCTGTGTCAGACATGCTTGTGTCGCGTCTCGGGTGTGTTGCGTCATAAAAATAAAATGTTTAGGTCACTGTGTCAAGTTCAATATAGTTTAATACTCAATCATTAAACACATCTTGAGATCCCTTGGTTTGCACGTTTATGTTGTTTGTCCGCTGAATGGTTGTTAATGTTTTGTTCACTGTAATAAACTGCGCGTTGCTCACACAGCTGAAATTTCACTTACTGCCCTCTGGAGTAAACAGGTGGTAGTACAAGCTTGAATCTCTCAGGTAAGCATTGCGATTAAATGCGTTAATTTTTTTAACACGTTATTTTTTGTAAAATGAATCGCACGTTATTAACACGTTAACTCGACAGCCCTAATAAATATCCAAATTAAATAGGAAAAAAGTTATTAAATAAAAAAACATGATACTAATATTTAAAAGCATATGCCTGAATGGGTAATATGGTTACATGTAGCAGTATTGCAAATTAAGCCTTAATTAAGCTATCAAATAATGACAGAAATAAAAGATCAGTGATGCATTAGTATTTCCCATTAATTAAAGAAAAATTTTGGTAACACTTTACAATAAGGTTGTATTCATTAATATTATATAACTACTTTATATATCATGAAATAACAGTAAAATATATAATTTTACAGTGCTTATTAAAGGGATAGTTCACCCAAAAATGAAAATTCTCTTGTCATTTACTCATCCTCATGCATCACAGATGTGTATGACTTTTTTTTCTTCTGCTGAACACAAATGAAGAATTTTAGAAAAATATCTCTGTTGGTCTTCACAATGCAAGTGAATGGCCAGAACTCTGATGGGTCCAAATATCACTGCATAAAAATCCATACAACACCAGTGGTTTTATGTTCTTATATGTTCTAGACTTTAGTTTTGTATGGACTCTTATTTTGAAAACATGTTTAAGCTCTATGCGTAAGTTACAACTTAGCCTAGTTGTGGCGTAAATGGGCACTAAGTCACAATTTACAAACTACTAAATATTTGAGCATTGCACCATTAAACTTAGGTAGAATGTAACCCTACTAAATATTTATGGAAGCCTCCTACCATGAGTAAAGATTGGCATAAAAAAGCAGAGTGATATTTGATGACATCAATGAGGTCATGTTTTGTGTGACAGGCTTCAGTCCTTTCGACATCCAGTATGATGTTAACATTTACACTCGTTTACATTTACGAGAGAGAAACATTTTTATTTTTTTTAAGCTGCTCTTCAGCATGAAACCATTCAAACGGTGCAGTTTTCAGGATGCGTCGCCCAGTGTCAAGTTTCAACAGATTCAAAATATATATAGGATATTAAAATGAATATATGTCTATTTTCCCAACCTGTTGTATTAGTATTTATTAATCACCCCTTATTTATTTGAAGTACAGTTTCTAGCCTATATATTGTTATCTACACAGGGCAAATATACTTTTTATTAAGTCTACATTTATTACGTATCGTATTTTAATGGATATATAATTTATTACAGCTTAAAGTTAAGTGAGTAAACAAGGACTGAACATCAACTGTATCAAGATTCAAACTTCAACATTAAATTTCTGTGTACAAATTTGAAGGCTGCTTATTGGATAAATACAGGTAAACGTCATATAACGCGACTACGCATCACTTTACAGAGAGCTTTCGACCTACTTAGCTTAAGAACAGGTGGTGCAATCAAATGAAGCACTGACTTAGTTACAAACTAACTAGTAGTTACTAAGCCCTTAGTGTGAACTTAACATCCCAACATAAGTGAGAACTTACGAACAGCTGGTGCAACCCTACCCTTGTCTCTGTTCCTTGTTGCCCTCTGATTGTTCCCCAGGGTAGGATTGCACCAGCTGTGCGTAAGGTCTCACCAGTGGCGATTTCTCAGGGCCAGCAAAGCCGTCTCTGCTGGCATAACATACCTGATAAATAAACATTAAAAAAAAAACTAAAATGTTCTGCATGATTGTACATTTGATTAATTAAACAGGAAAGGAGGACAGTTTTTCACTTAAAGCAAATTGGTAAGTACTTTTTGCATTGTTATAGCAACATCAGGAGTTTTCTAAGTGTAAATTAGTCTGCTTGAGCATTCAGTGTCAGATCAAGTTTTGACAAGTAACAGTGTACCCTGACAAAAAATGTAATGCAAGCAAAATTTAAATCGCAAATATTATTAGAGAGCTTTTTCTTGGAATTAGATCTCCTTGGTTCTGGCTTTCGTGCGTGGACATATTTTTAAATGTCAATTGGTATTATTAGTTTACTGCTACGTAATGTATGATAGGCATACGGCACCTTATTCAGTGTGAAACTGTGTTAACTCAGTGGCAGGAATCGCACTGAAGGCCTAGACTTAAAATGCACGGGCTGCGGCTGGGTCTCACTTATGTTGGGAAGTTCACACTAAGGGCTTAGTAACTTCTAGTTAGTTGGTAACTAAGTCAGTGCTTCATTTGGTTGCACCACCTGTTCTTAAAGGGTAACTAAACCCTAAACCAACTCTTTTTAGTTAATGATCTGTAAGAATGGGGCTTTATTAGTACTGGTCATTGATTCAAGTAATTTTTTTGACATTTGTGTATAAAGTGTTTTAATTCTACAATATATGGTGTAAAAACGTCTGAGTGCTGCCCTCTTCAGGTTGAACGGTGGCTACTGCAGTTGAATTTTCCTATTGGCTGTTGCGGTACTTCGTGACGTAAGCGGTGACAGCTGACGTAAGCAGGTTCCAGCTCACCACGCCAGATTCATGTACATGTCGTCTTGCGACCGTGTGAGGAATAATAATATCATAGAGTCTGACAGCAGCTGTCAATTAATCCGTCACTACGAGTCTCAGGTTCCCCCCCCCGCTCAGCCCCGCGCTCGGTTCGTTCCCTCTATCCCCGCCGGGGTCTGCCCACTTTTCCAGCATTTTCAAATATTTCTAGTGGGTGGAGTCAGACTCTGAGCAGGTGTTTAGTTACCCTTTAAGGCAAGCAGGTCATAAGCTCTGGGTAAAATGATGTGTAGTCACATAATATGACGTTTACCTGTATTAATCCAATAAACAGCCTTAAAATTTGTTCATAAAAGTGTATTTCAAATTATGTGAATTTCAATTTGATCTTGTTACGGTTGATGTTCAAACCTTGTTTGCTCACGTAACTGTCAGCTGTAATAAATTGTATCCCCATTAAAATATGATATGTAATAAAAAAAGATTTCATTTAGCCTATGTATATAACAACATTCAATAACTGTATCTAAAATTAATAAGGGACAATAAATAAATATTAATATTTTGTAAAAACTAGATTTTTTCAAGCTCAATTACACTTCCTAGTGCTGACACATGCACAGAGCACTAGATGGTGCTTTAGGAAGTGTAATCGAGCTTGAAATCATGATCGCCAAGGAGACTGCTGGCAAAATTTATTGTGAAAAAAAAATTACATTTTGGTTTGTTCTCACCCAAAACTTATTGGATAGCTTCAATAAGACATGGATTGAACTGTTGGAGTTGTATGGATTACTATTATGCTGCGTTTATGTGCTTTTTGGACCCTCAGAGTTCTGGCCACCATTCATTTGCATTGTGTGGACCTACAGAGCTGAAATATTCTCCTAATTTGTTTTCTGCAGAGGAACAAAGGAAGTCATTCACATCTGGGATGGCCTGAGGGTGAGTAAATGATAAGAATTTATTTTTGTGTGAACTTTTATTTCAATAAAGGAATCATCTCAAAAATATGAGAGACAAAAAATATACAAAATGAAGAATAAAACATTGAGGATTTGTGCAATAACTAGCAGTTTCCTCTCCAGATCTGAAGTGTCCTTTTACAAATATGATCCCATTTATTTGTTAAATTTCCAGACCTTCATAAATAACTCCATATTCAGTAGCTGGAGAGCATTTATGTTTGGGAGCAGAGATCAGTACTGTGTCTGAGGTTGGTTCTGGGAAGTGTCCGTGCTCATTTTGAATGATAGTGTATTTGTTTGTTTAATATGGTTGTATCAGTGTTAACCCTGTTTTGCTGATATTTAGGATATATGTTTCCCAAATTTGTAGCTGCAATGGAACTTTATTACTTCTTCCTGATGCTTTTTTTTTTTGCCTTCCTCCTCCTTTCACAACTGTGTGGCCTGTACAATGTATTAAACAGTGACTTCCAATTCTACTTTCCAAATAAGTTCATTATTATTAACTTACCTGGCAACTAGATTTTATAGCAGATAGTCTTTTGGATGGATTGTTTGGTTAAGCTAGTATTTGGCATCAGACCGATGGCCAAATTGTGTGATTTGTAGAACTACTTATAATAGCTTACAGTATTAACTTACTTCTTCAGCTATATGTTATCCATTGTTGTAGTTCCAATATCCAGTTCTTTGAATGTTAAGGTCCCGTGATCCAACAAATTTTTCCTCACCCTGAATATCCTTCTTTTCCCTGTATTTATGTTATTGTGACATGGAAAGATGTTTAGATGTATTCTCCTTTGTTACATATTTGGTTACCATAGACACCTAATTGCAATATACAAAGGCTGCTAGCATCAAGGCATTCATCTTTTTTTTCTTGCATCTTCAGCCTTCCTTTCGTTCTCCAGCATTAACAATGTGAGAGTGTGTACCTGCCTGTCACAAAAGGTATGTGGCTACCATTTATAGTGCTTTCCGGTGCTTCCACCTTTGTCCTCTGTTATGTCTTTTATTTCAATGTTTTTGTTTTGTAGCTTTTGAACCTCTTTACATTTTTGGATATCATTTTTTTCAACCCTGCAACCTTGAAATCTTGCTGTCTCGCTTACCTTTTCCTTTTTCCAATAGGTCACCCAAAAATGAAAATCCTGTTATTCATCCTTATGTTTTCCAAATCCATGGTGTTAAGTCCCCTATTTGACTTACTTTTGTGGAACACAAAAGGAGATTTTAGGTAGAATGTTAGCTTCAGTCACCATTCACTTTCATTATATGAAAAAAGATGCAATGAAAGTGAATGGTAACTGTCTCTAGCATTCTTCCTAACATCTTTGGTGTTCCATGAAAGACAGAAAGTCTGCTTGGAACAACATTGTAAGTTAATGATGACAGAATTTAGATTTTTGGGTGAGCTATCTCTTTAAGTTAATGCTTATTTTTATTTTCCTATCTCTCTCTATGTAACTGATACCTGATTCATCAGCCTGTCCTGATTTAATTAGGGTCACATACTGTGCCGTTATTTGCAGAGGTTTTGTGGAATAGTCAACGATATCCTGCTCAGCAATGTTTAAAGTGTTCACCATTCATCATCCCCTCTGTTTATGCACATGGTTAATAGTGTGTGTGTGTGTGTGTGTGTGTGTGTGTGTGTGTGTGTGTGTGTGAGCGTGTATTTATCACTTTGTGGGGACCAAATGTCCCCATAAGGATAGTAAAACCCGAACTTTTTGACCTTGTGGGGACATTTTGTCGGTCCCCATGAGGAAAACAGCTTATAAAGCATACTAAATTATGTTTTTTGAAAATGTAAAAATGCAGAAAGTTTTCTGTGAGGGTTAGGTTTAGGGGTAGGGTTAGGTTTAGGGGATAGAATATAAAGTTTGTACAGTATAAAAACCATTATGTCTATGGAAAGTCCCCATAAAACATGGAAACACAACATGTGTGTGTGTGTGTGTGTGTGTGTGTGTGTGTATGTGTGAGCGTGTATTTATCACTTTGTGGGGACCAAATGTCCCCATAAGGATAGTAAAACCCGAAATTTTTGACCTTGTGGGGACATTTTGTTGGTCCCCATGAGGAAAACAGCTTATAAATCATACTAAATTATGTTTTTTGAAAATGTAAAAATGCAGAAAGTTTTCTGTGAGGGTTAGGTTTAGGGGTAGGGTTAGGTTTAGGGAATAGAATATAAAGTTTGTACAGTATAAAAACCATTATGTCTATGGAAAGTCCCCATAAAACATGGAAACACAACATGAGTGTGTGTGTGTGTGTGTGTGTGTGTGTGTGTGTGTGTGTGTGTGAAAAGCTGGGAAATATGTATTTGTTTGGTTTCTAAATGCAGTGCCTATACTGGATAAATTGTTGGATATAATGGACATCATAGATCTGTCATCATCTCCTCCAAAGTTGCATGTTTATGAATTTGAGCAGATTATCCAGGTTCATACAACGAAAGCAGAAAGACACTCAAGCTCAAAAAATGACCGTAAAAAAGCTAAACGACTCATGCCAAAGAAAACAAAAAATGTGCAGCCCACAGTTGGCTTTGGTAAACTTCTTAAAGTTTCCGAAAGCCATACAATAGCATTTATGTGAAGAATAAGCCAAAATTAATCTGTTTATCACTGAAAATCTTCCCTTATAATTGTCATTTTTGTGTGAACTACCACATTAAGTAACACAATTTTCATTTTCATTCACACATAAATCTGTAAAATACCAATGTTTTTTCATGAAAACTCTGAAAGGATAATAGAGGTTACTCAAGTAACCTTGGTTCCCTGAAAGGAGGGAACAAGACGCTGCTTCAGAATGCTGATGCAAGGGGGACTCTTTTTGGGAGGCCGTACCTTGAAACCCTATACCACCATTCCAATTTGATTGGCTTGTCACGCTTGGCGCTCTACGCACACTCACCTACCATGCGTATATAAGGTGGTGCCAGCGTCACATTCCCAGAATTTCTGATTGAAAGTAGAAGAGTGTATCTCTCGACCCCCTGCAGAAGAAAATCAGTAGTGCAGCACAGCTATGCTGTGTCTTGTTCCCTCCTTTCAGGGAAGCAAGGTTACGTGAGTAACCGACAGAAGTGAGAGCAAGTCACACAAGTTCAAGTCTCGAGTCATGTCTCAAGTGAATTGCAGACAAGTCAGTGACTCACCTCAAGCAAGTCAAGTCCTGTCCTGATGAGTTTCAAGTCGAGTCAAGCCACAGTAGTAAAATAAATAAATAGAGGATAATTTTTAAAATAAATATAACATTTTGCTCTGAAAAGATGAACTTATGTAAATATGTTTACATAATTTTTTTTATATGAATTGTTTAACAGTAATGTGTTATACCATATACATGTGTGTGTATATATTTATATATATATATATTAGTAAACTGCGTTAATTAACATGCACAGAATTTTTATTGTGGGCACTTAAAAATACTGTGAAATCTTCTAGATACCTTATTATCCAAATATTTTAGAATGAACTGGTTAATATGTATAACATTGCATGTATACTGTGTAAAAATGTGGTCAGATTTTCACATTGTACTGACAAAAATGGCAGACGGGCTGAATGAAAATGCGAATTTGCTCTCTGACAGTAGGTGGCACTTTTGCAGCAGAAATATAGCTGTAATCCTGGTGACACCTGTACAGAATGCAGCCCTGCACTTACAAACAATACTTTATTAGGCATTATACCAGGGGTCGGGAACCTGTGGCTCGTGAGCCACAAGTGGCTCACCCTTCACCAACACATGAACGTTTAAAACTTTCTAGAGATAATTTTCCAACAGAAAGTGTGGGTGCGATTGCAAAACTTGAAGTCAATGACACTGTTTTGATTTCATTTCTTCCAAATTTGTCATATAGCTACTCCTAGTGAACAAGGTTTGAAATGAACACCCGCCAAATACAGATTTTTCATGCAGAGTATTTTCACATTCACTGTGGGAGGTGATCTTTAAGAATTCTCAGTGTGATATATTACAAGAAATTAGACAGATGCGTGTTTGAATTAGAATTAGAAAGATGCGTGTTTGATGAAACATGAGTATATTTTGAAGAACAGATGAAAGAAAAGCCGCTGATGCACGTCTGATTTGATTTGTGTGCAGTGAGCTCTGAGAGCAATGAAAGCGCTTCTCCAAGACACGAACATTCATGAGTTCTGGGCCTCATTTCCCCAATAACTATTGATCTTAGCTGTTAAGAGCATCTTCTATGAGCGATTTTATGAACGTTTGTTATTTTGTATGTGCACCCAGAGTGTGATATAGCACCCACCACCTGCAAACTGCGACAAGACTCAATCCTTTTTGCGAGCTCCTCGTCCAAATGTATTTTATGCTCAAGTAATTTTGCTCATCTACCTGCAACAGCTCAAAACAACCAAAACTCAAAACAAAAACATTTGATAGGAACACAAGGAATTTATTAGGCTTATTTATTTTGATGATGATTATAATTATCTTTACAGTTATAATTGTCTTTAGTTCTTAAATTTGTATGCTATTATTAATTTTTCACTTGATGATGTTGACTGATACTTACATGATGGCAAATGGGGCCATTGGAGATGGTAAATTGTATTTATGGAGGTGCTTATATATAAGATTCTTTAATAAATTCGTTATTTTAAATACTTTTTTCGTTTTGTTTAAGGAGCTATTTGAATTGAGAATTTGTTTAAGTTTTTTGGGTTTCAATAAATTCATGTAATTTTTAAAGCAAAATCAATAAAGCAAAAATATTCACTATATAATCGGATATCGCGATTTTTTTAAATGTGATTATTACTAAAATATTTTTTACATATCACTAAGCCCAAAAGGTAAGTACAATTTTTCATGAACAATTGTAAAATGAATTTTATGGAGACCCGCACAAACTCAATTTAATATTGCAACATGTTACCTATTAATTTTTATTAATTCATGTTTTTGAGTAGTCTATGGGCAATATAAATTTTATTTGAATGAAAAACATTGTTTTTGAAAATAGTAAATTATTAAAATGGGTTCTTGGGCTCTTTACAATGGGCTCCTAAGTGAAGTATGCGCAAGTATGCATTTCCCCCAGTGAGGCTACTTGCACGGGTGCTGTGCAAGGTCGGGGAGGACGAGGAACAAGTCACTCTGGTGGCCCCCAACTGGCCCACACGGACTTGGTTCTCAGATCTCATGCTCCTTGTTCCGCTTGCACATAGCACCCTTCCCCTCCACTGAGGTGATCATGTGCACTCTTTTCCCCCAGGGCAGTCCACTAGATTCGCGCTCCCTGGATGTTCTTCCTCCCTAGAGGAATTCACTGACCAGATCCACTACGTTTACTAAAATTACTCTGTACTGGAATAGGTGCTCCACAGTATGGGCCCTTGTGTGTATTTTCAGCAGTACGGTCCCCCTACGGGCGGACCCACGTCTCCCTTGGGCAGGCAACTCCTCCCTCTCAGCAGGTAGGATTTGCCACAGCGCCATTTCCACAAGTGGCCTGAAAACCCATGTGATGTATTTCGCCACTCTTTACCTCCCCCCAGCCTGGGCAGGTGGTGCACTCTGTGGGGTGTTTTCCCCCTGAAAGAATAGGAGTTGGAAAATAATGCCTTCCTCCGATGCATGTGATAGCATTAAGATGGCCCCTGCCGCTTTAACTCTATACAAGAAACATAGAGAGAGAAAAGGCCGTCGCTTTGTTCCCCCCTTCGGGATGCCGGGAACCTAAAAAGTTTATGACGATTTTATGGGGCGTTGGGGAAGAGTATGTGCAATCTGACGCATCCTGTTGCTTTGGCACACAACTTCTTGCCCGCACCTGCATCAGGCAGTGGTGGCTCAGTGGTTGAGGCTCAGGGTTACTGACCAGAAGGTTGGGGGTTCAAGCCCCAGCACCACCAAGATGCCACTGTTGGGCCCTTGAGCAAGTCACTTAACTCCAGGTTGCTCCGGGTGGATTGTCCCTGTAATAACAGGGACAATCTTTGGATAAAAGCGTCTGCCAAATGCATAAATGTAAATGCATCAGCAGCGCACGAACATGGTTCAGTGACTGAATAGGGACCCCTAGTGTCGCTTCACCTGACACAACGTCGAAGTGAGCGACAGATAGGGAATGTCTAGGATACTGTTTTAACCTCCGTTCCCTGATGGGGGAACGAGACGTTGTGTCCCCGTTCACATTCAAGACATCGTCAAGTCATGCAGTTCAAGTTGAGTCAAGTCTCGAGTCACTGGTTCTCAAGTCAAAGTCTTTTTTTTCATTTAGTTGAGCAAGTCACAAGTCCTCAAATATGTGACTTGAGTCAGACTAGAGAAAAACACTAGAGAAACTTTTCGGTCTTCAGCGACTGTGGTCTTTAGTTTCTGGCTTGCCAGAAACAGGCAGAAACACACCTCTGTGAAAACACGGAAGTGTTTACAAGGGTATGCTTCTTCTATTGTAGAATGCAAGCAGAAGAGTAGATCATCTTGCTCACCAGGCACACATTAGAACAGCTGAAGCTTTTGCAGGGTTCAAGAGACAACAGAGATGTTGTTGAAATGTACAGGTGAAACTCGAAAAATTAGAATATCGTGCAAAAGTTCATTAATTTCAGTAATTCAGCTTAAAAGGTGAAACTAATATATTATATAGACTCATTACAAGCAAAGTAAAATATTTCAAGCCTTTATTTGATATAATTTTGATGATTATGGCTTACAGCTTATGAAAACCCCAAATTCAGAATCTCAGAAAATTAGAATATTGTGAAAAGGTTCAGTATTGTAGGCTCAAAGTGTCACACTCTAATCAGCTAAACACCTGCAAAGGGTTCCTGAGCCTTTAAATGGTCTCTCAGTCTGGTTCAGTTGAATTCACAATCATGGGGAAGACTGCTGACCTGACAGTTGTGCAGAAAACCATCATTGACACCCTCCACAAGGAGGGAAAGCCTCAAAAGGTAATTGCAAAAGAAGTTGGATGTTCTCAAAGTGCTGTATCAAAGCACATTAATAGAAAGTTAAGTGGAAGGGAAAAGTGTGGAAGAAAAAGGTGCACAAGCAGCAGGGATGACCGTAGCCTGGAGAGGATTGTCAGGAAAAGGCCATTCAAATGTGTGGGGAGCTTCACAAGGAGTGGACTGAGGCTGGAGTTACTGCATCAAGAGCCACCACACACAGACGGGTCCTGGACATGGGCTTCAAATGTCAAACGTCTTACCTGGGCTAAAGAAAAAAAGAACTGGTCTGTTGCTCAGTGGTCCAAAGTCCTCTTTTCTGATGAGAGCAAATTTTGCATCTCATTTGGAAACCAAGGTCCCAGAGTCTGGAGGAAGAATGGAGAGGCACACAATCCAAGATGCTTGAAGTCCAGTGTGAAGTTTCCACAGTCTGTGTTGGTTTGGGGATCCATGTCATCGGCTGGTGTTGGTCCACTGTGCTTTATTAAGTCCAGAGTCAACGCAGCCGTCTACCGGGACATTTTAGAGCACTTCATGCTTCCTTCAGCAGACAAGCTTTATGGAGATGCTGACTTCATTTTCCAGCAGGACTTGGCACCTGCCCCCACTGCCAAAAGTACCAAAACCTGGTTCAATGACCATGGTATTACTGTGCTTGATTGGCCAGCAAACTCGCCTGACCTGAACCCCATAGAGAATCTATGGGGCATTGCCAAGAGAAAGATGAGAGACATGAGACCAAACAATGCAAAAGAGCTGAAGGCCGCTATTGAAGCATCTTGGTCTTCCATAACACCTCAGCAGTGCCACAGGCTGATAGCATCCATGCCGCGCTGCATTGAGGCAGTAATTAATGCAAAAGGGGCCCAAACCAAGTACTGAGTACATATGCATGATTATACTTTTCAGAGGGCCGACATTTCTGTATTTAAAATCCTTTTTTTTATTGATTTCATGTAATATTCTAATTTTCTGAGATTCTGAATTTGGGGTTTTCATAAGCTGTAAGCCATAATCATCAAAATTATATCAAATAAAGGCTTGTAATATCTTACTTTGCTTGTAATGAGTCTATATAATATATTAGTTTCACCTTTTAAGTTGAATTACTGAAATTAATGAACTTTTGCACGATATTCTAATTTTTCGAGTTTCACCTGTATTATAATTCTGGGGATGAGACACTGGTGCTGCCTTACATACACACTTTACTCGCTCCAGTGTTTGTTTGTTAGACCCAATGTTTCCTATAAACTCAGAACCTCTCCTTAATATTTTTAACTCCTCATTATCCTTAGGGCATGTCTGGAAGTTATCGAACCGGTATATGAAATGGTATATATGAAGAATTTCAGTCAGGATTTAGGCCCCATCATTGTACAGAGAAATGACTTGCTCTTATCATCTGTTTGTGGCTGCATTTCTCTACTAGTGCTCTTAGATCTCTAGTGCTCTTGGATCTTAGACACCATATATCATGACATTCTCTTAGATAGGCTTGAGAATTATGTTGGCATTTGTGGACTGGCATTAGCTTGGTTTAGGTCCCATCTCTCTGAGAGTGATTACAAGAACCAAAAAATAAGATCATATCAGCCCCATTTTAACGGTGTTACATTGGCTACCTGTTAAGTTGCGTATTCATTTTGAAATTCTGTTAATTACTTAAAAACTTTGAATGGTCAAGCTCCAAAGTATTAAGCAACCTTCTGTCATGCTATAATCCATCATGCTCATTATGATCGCAAAGCTCTGTCCTATTAACAATACAGAGAATATCAAAATCCACAAAAGGAGGGAGATAATTTTCATATTTGTCTCCTAAACTATGGAATAGTATTCCTAGCAGTGTTCAGAACTCAGAAACACTCTCTCAGTTTAAGTCTAGACTAAAGACTTAACTATTCAGTCAAGCCTAATTTTCCCTCAATTCATAGCTATGCTGCTTTAATTAGGTCTGCCTGAACCGAATACACTTCTCTTATTCTTTAACCCTGCTTTGAATTGAATGACATGTACGCTAATTTTATTATATTTCTTTCCTTCTCTAAACCTTGGGATTATATCTCGAGGTTACCAGAGCCTGCCAGATCCTTCTCCGGTCCTCCCTGATATCTGATTCCCACTGTGTCACGGAGTGATGATGACAACTGCAGCATGTGCCAGCCAGAATTCACTGCAGTCTACTAAGACTTCACAGAGGATGAATTGATGCAAACTCAAAAGACATGAGATTCTTCATGTGCCACTACCTGAAGCATGGCCTCAGGATGGAGTGCACCAAAATTACTGGCAATAAGGTTCCAGCCGGACTGCAATGCTCCTCACCAGGAGTGGATCTAGACATTTTGTTATGGGGTGGCATGCAGAATATGAGGGGTGGCAACAATAAAGCAAGTGCCCATGCATAGTTTTTATGGATTAAGGTACCAAGCTTTGTTGCAAGAAGTTCTAGTTCATTAATTGGAGTCACTATCATATTATAAATGTCCATGAATTTGTGATAAAATGGCATTTCCACAAGAACCACAGAGTAAACATTTTTATACTGATTTGCCAACATAAGAAAAAAAAAAAATCTATTTTTGCATATTAAAAAATAGGTAACAAAATTTCTATCTCCAGATCACTAAGAAATTGACTATTAAACATCAACTAATTCAAAATGTTCCTATGCTTCACATAGAACTGGCAATTTGGACTAAACGTCACCACCTTTGTGAAGTGTAACCATGGATGGAAAATGCATGCATATCCCATGTTATTATAGCTAATAAAGTAATATAGGCCTGTCACCTTTGTAATAGCTGGAGTTATCTATTTGAAAGCGAAGATTAACACAAAAATAAACTGTGCAGATAATTGTACTGGGGGGTAGTGCTGCAAAATCCATGAATATTAATTATGTTATACACAGAAAATATTATTTTTAATTACCTGTTTTGATCAACAGTAATACTTAATGACTGATTCAAGCACCAGCACCCAGCCATGAAACACTCAGTTAATATAGGGAGGAAACACACTGCGTACCGGTGCGCCCCATCAACAACAAGTCACCTGGTTAACCAACACCTGTGAGCAATTAATGGAGAGGGAGAGAAAGAGAAAAAGACAACACACACTACATACACACAAACAATACGGTCAAGAAGGCCATCACAATAGGGGACACGGAAAAGAGAGTGAGCTGCGGCAAAACTGCTGACACTAAATGACACCAATAATAGCCGCCATGAACATTTATCATAACATTTAAAATAACACATTCCACTGCCAGATTGCCAGTCAAAACACAGAGATGAAATAGAAACTCCAAATAAAGAACTGGAGATGTTTCATGTGGATTTTACACATACCTGATGAAAGCTATTTCAAAAAGTGGTGAGGATACATCTCACCTGTCTCAACCAGTGGCAGGCCGTGCGTTTAAAGTCTAGGCCTTCAGTGTGATTCGTGCCATAATGAAAACACATGAGTTTCACAATGAATAAGACACCCTTTGCCTTTGGGCATCATTATATCACAGCTAACTGTTAATACCAATTGACATTTTAAAAACACATCCACACATTTCTGAATTCCGAATTCTGACTTCAAGATGCATTCCTTTGCACTTTTCTTAGAAGGAAGATGTAAAATCTGACTTTCCGAGTTGAATGTAACACAGCACTACTTTTCAAAACTTGATCCAACACTGAATGCTCCAGCAGCCTAATTTAATCTTAGAAAACTCCTGATGTTGCTATAGCAATGCAAAAAGCACTTACCAATTTACTTGAATTGAAAATCAGTCCTCCTTTCCTGTTTAATAAATTAAGCAATCACACGGTCATGCTGAACATCTCATGTTTTTACATCCATAAGGATCTCTTTCTCAATGGCAATAACAGCAGTGATGACAGCCGACTCGTGAGCAAGATCTTGTGCTCTTTGCTTTCAAATGACATCACTTAAAGCATGATTGCATCACTCAAGTCCAGCGTGACATATCCTAAAGATCACACCCACCAAGAACAAATAAATCAATCTGATTGGCTGCTAAATCTGACAATCTGACTTTAGTTGCTCATTCATTTGCACTGTTGAGGGATAAATTCTGAAGGCCTGATGGGGTGGAGCTCAGACTCACACTCTGCTTCGGCTTTGGGCATGTGGTTTGTGAAACAGTTGTCACATTTCGCTTGTAAGCATCAAGGAATAAATTCTTACTGGATAAGCTTTTCATTTTTCTCTATTTGTTTGTGGATTAATTAAGAGTGGAAAGCGATTAAAAATAATGATTGAGAATGAAAGAATGAAAAATATGTATTTATTTGGCATGTTAGGCCAGCAGAGAAGGCTTTGCTGGCCCTGAGAATTTTCCACTGATCTCAACCCATAATTGACGGAGATGTAGCTAATAATCATTCAGTGAATACTTAATAGATACGTACAGATGAATTACTCTTTCGCCTCTTTTTTTCCACGTATTTGTCCATGTGGATCTTAAAATGTTGAACCAAATTATCGAAAGATCTCAACAATTCACTTTCTTATAGTTAACCGAGTGTAGTAACCCCCCTCCCAATTCACTCTGAACTAACTGGAGAAGTTAAGTCAACAGAAAGGGGGCTTATTAATATGTAATTTAGGGTTCAGCTTGGTATGCTTGAGGCAACATTTAAATAAATGTCAGAATTAAACACTCAGGGTGTGACAACTTCTCCAGTTAGTTTGATCGAAAGGCTTTGCAATTGCGAAATAGGGGAAGGACTTCCTGTTCAATATGAAACCAGGGAGGGGCTCTCTCAGGTGGGAGTGACCAATGGGCCAAATGTCCGAGACCGAACACATAATAATAAAACTAAATCTTGTGTAGGCCTAGCCCACCTTTGTCAATCGGCCTATGTAACTTGTTGAAATGTAACCAGGGACACTTACCATTCCAAATAAAGGACTTCACTTTGCTGTCTAATTGTTCGAAATAAGAGAGGGGAACTGTAAATAGGTAAAATGGAAAGGAGGAGGTGAGATTTGACTTGACAATATAAATAATAATTTAATAATAAACTTAAACAAAAAAAACACATGCCGTGCAGCTGCCCGTAACTCTCTCTCTGCTGGTGGCATGGCTGTTTATATGCTGCCCTTCCCATGCTCACTGTCACTGGCCAGCATAAAAGTGATCTTCCATCAATGCAAAAGTTTCTTGATGGAGAAGTATTATTCCTCAAAACAAACTCCAGCCTCTAGGCAGAACCAACACAAAAAGAAACAAAAATGGCACCCATCTTCCTCAGACAGCCAAGAGTAAGTACTGCGAGTCAATCCACTCACTTGAGAAACACCAAATGGCTTACTCCAGTGTTTTATGAAGGACAGTGCATAAAAATACTTTGCGGCCATCCTTAGTATTTATACTCCGTTTGGCCGGGAACATCAGCACAAAAGCGATCTTCCATTGATGTAAAATTTCTTGCATTCCTTGAATCGATCACATTTCTCTCGTCGAATTCGCAAAGTCTGGGAACAAGAAAATGTTGTGATTCTTCCAAGAACATTTTCCTTTGCTACCCGCCTCGCATAACAAGATCTTTATTGGATGATCTCAGCAATTTGGCCTGTATTGATCGAGGCGTGTCTCCCTCAGCTGATCTACGAGCCAGAACCCTGTGAGCTCACTCGATTTCCAGCTTATGGCCTGTTATGTCGAGCAGACTCGGAAAGAGCTCGTATAGGAATTTCATCATATCTCTGCCCTCCTCATGCTCAGGAATTCCAACAATTTAGATATTATTCCTGCGGTTCCTATTCTCAAGGGGATTATCAGATAATACCCTCTCCGATGACTCCAGATAATCGATCCGATTCTCAACATATGCCACTGTTGTAACCAACTCAGAGAATTTTGTTTCCATCGCCGTAATCGATTGTCAGCATCACAAACATATTGGACAGTTGACACTGGATTTCCCCGGCCGCACCGTTCAAACAGTCCCTGGTCCGCAGGCTCAGCTGAGGTTTCAGCTTGAGCACATAAGTGTCTTTTTATATCTCCAGAGGATTTTAATTTTTTTGACAAATTGACTTCAAAGGCAAATATGTAGCAGGGTGTATCAAATCTCACCATATTATAACTCAAAAATAACTAAAAACTAGCAAAGTGTGCAGAGATCGTCGCCTACACGTCCACTCCTCGCATGGTGTCATGTGACTCCCCTATATAATTATATGTTTATAATATTTTTATGTTTATTTATACAGCAGATCAATGCTGTAAAAGTGTAAATAATCTATGGATTATGCTTACTTGATTGCTTTTGTTGTTTGTTTGCAGTTATTCACAATGTGAGAGAAGTATGACATGTTTAAGGCATTAAAGGGGTTCTGTAGTAAAGACACCTCCACTTAAATCTCCACCCTCTTAAAGGCACTCTGCTTAAAAGGGCACCTTTACATTTGTTTAGGGCACCGTTAGATTTGTGAACGAAATGGGCAGGGGCTTGCGCCCCTGTAGCCCCCGTTCTGTGCACATCAGTGGATTAGAAAATTTGAAAAGCCTTAAGGACCTTTATGACTTTGTAATGACAGTTTAGTAACACATTATTGCAGCTCACACGTATTGTTTTGTAAATATTTTGTTTTCCTAGACTCGTCCATGTCTTCTTAACCTCTAAACGCCATTTAATTATTGGGTACATGATAGTGAAAATTGGGTGATTTCAACATTTTAGAAAGTGGAAAATGCCTCCAGAAACTAATAAATATCCATTAAATGCATCAATTTAATGCATTTGAAAAGTGGTTTTGTATGTTAAATTAGCTGTATGTTAATAAAGACCATTTATTATTTATCCTGTTTGTTTGCTTGAAACAACAGGTGGTTCAACTCATCCATGATTTCCGAAAAAACAAAAAAACAAAGTCTGATTTTTTACATTCACCACGTACGGAGGGATTAGCCTACTGGTGAAAGGATTATCCATGGCTTCCTTGCTGACAATTGTTTTTCAAACTGTCTTTAAACACTGTTAAATCTTTTGCATACTACAGATTTTAAGGTCTAGCCACAGCCTGATCAAGAGTCTTTGTTATGATTCCCCCCCTGGAGGAAGATAGTTTTGTGTCTCGAAGGAAACAGTTTCACAATTTCAGTTAATTCCAGCAATTGGATGACTTTAGAAAACATGGAAAATAGAACATTAGTCACTGCAGAAAAGAAAATCTCATATCCTCGCTAAGAAAACTCTATATCGTCAAGCTCAAGGGCACTATGTCTTAATCCAACCCTGATGATCATCATGACATTAACTGAAATGTGTAACAACGATATGATATGATATGAAATCATCAGTATGAAAATGTCAAATATGTGAACACTGGCCATGATGAAGGTTATGTAGCTGATGTTTCACAATGTCTTTGGTAAAAACATAATTGTCATTTTGGTACAATTCTTGACACCCCAGACCTCACTAATTTTCAAACCCTGGTTACGACCCTGATGCTGAGGAGTAACTGGCTCCCTTTCTGTCTTTGCCTCCATCCTCTTGATTGAATAAATCAGTGTACAAATTAATTGCCTTTAGATTTGTGCTGTTAGCATCTTACCCATGTTTATATCAATAATTTATTGTGGGAAAGCCTCTGACTTTCAAGAGTTGTTTTTCAAATTAAGGGTCTTAAGGGTCACATTAAGGAGCATGGTTCTGTCTGACTTTTGTTGAGACTAGTCATTTGGATCAACTCACAAGTCATCATGCTCAAGAGGAGAAAGCCACTGTTGCTCCTAACTGTCACATTATGCCCACTAGCTGAAGCATCTCACTCTCTCCTTGTGTAGTAAATTAGATTGCAAAATGTACACAGTGTGGGATGCTACAAGCCACAGGCCCGATGTGTAGGGTCAATTCCTTGTGTGATTTGGCATCATCTAGACAGCAGCTGCTTGTATGGAGCTAAATGGACTCAAAGAGCTATGTTGTGAACTGTTGAGGGAATCCAGTTTTGTAAGAAAAAAAAAAAAGTTCATTGTTTTTATTATTTATGCATTTAAATTTTGTGACATTGTCTTCAAACTGAATTACGCTATAATGTAAAATTATTAATGTGCATATTATGATTTAAGCAATTTTAATTAATTAAATCATTTTAATACATTTAATTAAATTAATCATTACTGTAGATCCTAACAACAAAAATGGACAGTGTCAGTTTATGCAATTTTTCTTCTGAATTTTAAAGCATTTCAAAACATACATTTACATTCATTTAAGAAATCCATTAACCTTACGTGTCTATTAAATACTAATACACAATATAGCTTTGAATCATTTTGGCTTTAATCTAATATTTAGTAGTAAAAAATTACACATGTTTTTAGCAAGTAAGTATATTTGAAGTATTTAAATAAACTCAATGAATAATATTTCAAGATTTAGCAAACATTATTCATATGTTCAAGGCCACATCCTAACACTCAAATGTTTTTGTTTTTCTCATTTTCAATGTCATCACAAAATTCCATCAAATTGAATTTAGTAATCTTTCAGAAAATCAAATTTAAAAACTAAATATTTTCAGTTTAATTTAATTTTGTTTAAAAATACACAATTACATTTTGTTTACAGTTTTGTTATGGAATATTTTTTGAGTGCAATAATCAGTTTCCTAATGTCATCACTTTCCAAATGTATGTGGTAATGCAGAGCATTTTCGAAAATGAATATATACACTCACCTAAAGGATTATTAGGAACACCTGTTCAATTTCTCATTAATGCAATTATCTAATCAACCAATCACATGGCAGTTGCTTCAATGCATTTAGGGGTGTGGTCCTGGTCAAGACAATCTCCTGAACTCCAAACTGAATGTCAGAATGGGAAAGAAAGGTGATTTAAGCAATTTTGAGCGTGGCATGGTTGTTGGTGCCAGACGGGCCGGTCTGAGTATTTCTCAATCTGCTCAGTTACTGGGATTTTCACGCACAACCATTTCTAGGGTTTACAAAGAATGGTGTGAAAAGGGAAAAACATCCAGTATGCGGCAGTCCTGTGGGCGAAAATGCCTTGTTGATGCTAGAGGTCAGAGGAGAATGGGCCGACTGATTCAAGCTGATAGAAGAGCAACTTTGCCTGAAATAACCACTCGTTACAACCGAGGTATGCAGCAAAGCATTTGTGAAGCCACAACACGCACAACCTTGAGGCGGATGGGCTACAACAGCAGATGACCCCACCGGGTACCACTCATCTCCACTACAAATAGGAAAAAGAGGCTACAATTTGCAAGAGCTCACCAAAATTGGACAGTTGAAGACTGGAAAAATGTTGCCTGGTCTGATGAGTCTCGATTTCTGTTGTGACATTCAGATGGTAGAGTCAGAATTTGGCGTAAACAGAATGAGAACATGGATCCATCATGCCTTGTTACCACTGTGCAGGCTGGTGGTGGTGGTATAATGGTGTGGGGGATGTTTTCTTGGCACACTTTAGGCCCCTTAGTGCCAATTGGGCATCGTTCAAATGCCACGGCCTACCTGAGCATTGTTTCTGACCATGTCCATCCCTTTATGGCCACCATGTACCCATCCTCTGATGGCTTCTTCCAACAGGATAATGCACCATATCACAAAGCTCGAATCATTTCAAATTGGTTTCTTGAACATGACAATGAGTTCACTGTACTAAAATGGCCCCCACAGTCACCAGATCTCAACCCAATAGAGCATCTTTGGGATGTGGTGGAACGGGAGCTTCGTGCCCTGGATGTGCATCCCACAAATCTCCATCAACTGCAAGATGCTGTCCTATCAATATGGGCCAACATTTCTAAAGAATGCTTTCAGCACCTTGTTGAATCAATGCCATGTAGAATTAAGGCAGTTCTGAAGGCAAAAGGGGTCAAATACAGTATTAGTATGGTGTTCCTAATAATCCTTTAGGTGAGTGTATATATATATATATATATATATATATATATATATATAGCAATAGTAGTATTTTAATATTTTTTTAATTAAATGCATTTAAATATGCTTCTATATATATATATATATATATATATATATATATATATATTTACACACTATCAGTCAAAAGTTCTGAAACACTTGACTGAAATGTTTCTCATGATCTTAAAAATCTTTTGATCTGAAGGTGTATGCTTAAATGTTTGAAATTATTTTTGTAGACAAAAATATAATTGTGCCACCATATTAATTTAATTACAAAACTAAAATTTAATACAAAAAAAGGTTTTTGAAATTGATGACTTGGAACAAATAATAAAGAAAAGCAGCCAATAAGTGCCCAACATTGATGGGAACTCATTCAGTACTGTTTAAAAGCATCCCAGGGTGAAACCTCAAGAAGTTGGTTGAGAAAATGTCAAGAGTACATGTCTGCAAATTCTAGGCAAAGGGTGACTACTTTGAAGATGCTAAAATATAACACAGTTTTGATTTACTTAGGATTTGTATTAGTCACATATAATTTCCATATTTCCATTTCTATTATTCCATAGTTGTGATGACTTTACTATTATTTTAAAATGTGAATAAATAAATAAATAAAGAATGAATTAGTGACCCTAAACATTTGAACGGTAGTATGTGTGTGTGTGTGTGTGTGTGTGTGTGTGTGTGTGTGTGTATGTGTATATATATATATGAGGATCTAATCTTTGCTGTTATCCACTTAATTTTGTGAGTGGACATGCTAGCCATTTCCAAGCAGTGATTAAGTGCATCTGTGCCAGCTTGGATTATAGGTTGTCAGTACATGGAAGTTTCTCCATTTACCTGGAGGTCAAGACCCATCAGTTCATAGACATCTTGTTTGTATTTGTTTGTATTTAGCCTAGTCTTGCTACATGATACAGTATGTGCTCTGTGATGTTTTTGTGATTTTTTCTTTTTTGTTGTTAATTCCTTAAATGTCACAATATTTTCTGCAAAAGCCATATGATATGATCAACCATATGATAAAGACTAGAACACTCACCCCCAGTCCTGTTTTGTATTTTCATGTGTCTTTTTGTGTGTGTTTGTGTTTCAGTTTTCTCCTGGTGTTCAGCTGTCTGGTGCTTTCTGTTTTCTCCACCATTCCAGATCACCACACAGTCGCCAACGAGGGGCTCTTCCTTTTGGTAAGTGGTTGGAATGAGTGTGTTTACATGCAGGCCAATAAGCTGATAATAACCTAAACTTAGCTTAGAAAAATGCAAGTACAATGCAAGTGAATGGTGACCAAAACTTAGAAGCTCCAAAAATCACATAAAGGCAGCATAAAAGAATCAATAAGACTCCAGGGGTTTATTCCATGTCTTCTGAAGTGATTCAATCGATTTTGGGTTAGAACAGACCGAAATATAACTCCCTTTTCTCTCCTTAATCTTGCTATTGTGGTCTTTAGGCACAATCATAATTTCCAGCTCGATAACAATTCCTAGCGCCATCTAACACCCTCTGCATACATCAAGAACTCAGAAAAATAATCAAGCTTGAAATCTTGATTGTGCCTAGAGATTGCAATGGCAAGAAGTACAGTGTTAAACGAGTCTCACTTTGGTCTGATCCAGCCCAAAATCGATTGGATTGCTTCAGAAGGCAAGGATTAAACAACTGGAGAATTATTAATTACTTTTATGCTGCCTTTATGTGATTTTTGGAGCTTCTAAGTTTTGGTCACCATTGGCATTGTATGGACCAACAGAGCTGAGTATTTCTTCAAAAAATCTTCATTTATGTTCTGGAGAAAATAGAAAGTTATACACATCTGGGATGGCATGAGGGTGAGTATATGATGAGAGAATTTTGGGTGAACTATTCCTTTAATGTCAACATGGAACTATTAAAAGACATACCAAATTGTTTCTTGTTTGTTCTTAATTAATGACTAAGTCACCATTATGCTTTAAACTGGGATTGTTTTTGCAACTAGGTGACAAAATTGCCATGTCCAAATCCTAAAACATTTTTCTTGTTTCCCAGTCAGTCTTTGACACAGGCAATGTTTTTTTTAAAGAAGTTACCTCCTAGAAAACTGGTTTCAGACAGGTTTACAAGTTATCATAATGTCATGTCTAATGATCCAAAACCATTTTAAGTGAGCTTTAGCAATAACCATGCAAAAATGTAATGACTTGAATGCTTACTTCTTGGTAGAAAAAATTATTTACGTTTATATAGTAATTTACTCCTTTCAACTGCTCATTCAGTCGCCATTTTTATTTTTTCCACCAACTGTCGAACTGCAAACACAGTATTTTGGTATATTAGAAGAACTGACTGATGCATCTACAGCATGCTGCCTTCAAAAACCGACATCTTATTAGTCAGGAAGTGACACAAACATTGAACTTGGACTTGCCTTATTATTTTCTGCCTACCTCCATATACTGCCTGAAAAGGCAATCTGGCACAATATAATATCTTTCCCTTCCTATTATACTGCATTTAAATTAATCAACTCTCTTACCTGCAGAGGAAATGGTTTCACTTCCTTCCTGTGTTTTGTATCAAAATTCCAGTACAAAGTGATAGTTGGCAGCCACAGACTGGCGGGTGCAGATGGCAGTATCTATGCCATTACTAAGCAGCATCCAAATTACATTGTCTTTAAATACATGCATAATAGCATTCCACCTGAATAATTAATCGCTCAATGCTTTCTCTCTGGCTGTTAGTTTGTCCAGTAGCAGTGTCTGTATCTTAGTGTGTCAGTTTTAGAGGCGTGTCTTCAAAAACAGGTGAATTGGGTACATATTTCTGTTTGCCAGCATTATGGATCAAATCTGCCATGTTTGCAAGCCCATTTTGCTGTCCATTGTGTTACTAAAGGTTTTATCTCATTATTACTCTAGTTGGCATTGTTCTGAAATCCTTCACAAGCACAAACATGTACTTATGCAGTAAATTTAATAGTGGGTCTCAACTGGTGGGTAGCGACCCAAAAATGTGTCGCAGGTCTGGACAGCAAGGAAAAATTAATGCAAAATGTAAATAATGAAATGCAACTAACCATATAATCATGAATAATTAAGACATGAAAATAAATATGTTTATCAGTATTTAAAAGGGAGAAGAAGCTTCTCATATATTTTGTTGTTGACGTCAAAGGTTGTTTCAAATTATACTGATTGACATCTCCTCATCCTTAAAATGCCCTGAACAACCATGAACAAAATTATGCAAGTTATTATTAATGTAAATATGATTCAGAATACTTTAAATACGGGTTCAATTACAGTGTAACCCGCACAAGAAGAGACAGTCACAATGTCGAATACAAAACAGCTTTATTAAACACAAAGCGTGCAAAGTACAAAAAGGGAAAATCCAGTGAAGAGGCGTCAAAGGGGAGCGTGATGTCGGAGCCGGGGAATCAGAATAGAAGGAAGGGACAAATCCGGGAGAGAGTGGTCAACGAGAGCGGGAGGTCGAAGCCGGGAAAACAGTTAACAACTATGGCATAGAACAAGACTGGACTAGTGGGATCAACGACAGGGGAACAAGGGGAGCTGGCAAGCTAAGGGGTAAACAAGAGGAGTTCAAAACTAGGCGAGACTAGCGGGGGCAAGGACACGGGAAACTAAATGCAATAACCAACAGGAGTGAGACGAATGTGCTGTGGTATTTATCGAGGCGAGTGCAGGTGTAAACAATGATGTGGTGATTGAGACGAGTGCAGGTGTATATAATGTTCTGGCGATTGGGAGCGGGCATGTGAGCCCGAGGGGGGAGATAGTGTACGAGCAGGAGAGCTCGTAGGAGCAAAACGAGCGTGGAAGCTCGAGGGAGCAAAACGAGCGTGCGAGCTCGAGGGAGCAAAACGACGTGCGAGCTCGAGGGAGCAAAACGAGCGTGGAAGCTCGAGGGGGCGGAGCGAGGGAGTGGGGTTCGTGACAGTACTCCCCCCTCTATAACGGACGGCTCCTGACGGCCGCGCTCGGTTGCAAGGAGCGTGCAACCTCTGGGAAGTGGTGCTGGACGATCCCAACAAACAAAAAACAACCCTGAACGGACAACCCACAAAACACACAAACAAAATTGAGGGCAGTCCAAGGGGCACAGAGGGAAATGAGACAGTCCATGGGGTCAATGGGCAGTTTCAAGGCAAGGTCAGGGGGAACATAGCAGACAGGTGGGTGGTCGGGAGATCTAGGGGGCATCCAAAGGGCAGAGACTGGGTCAGGGGGTCTGGAAGGTGACTGGAGGACAGGGACTGGGTCCGGGGGTCTGGAAGGTGACCACCGGACAGGAATAGGGTCCGGAGGCCAGGGAAGAGGCCACAGGACAGGAAGGGGGTCAGGAAGTCCGGGCTGAGCCGTGAAAGGCGGTGCCGTCAGAGGCGGCACTGTAGGCAGCTCTGGAGGTGGGGTTCTGGAAGGCTCTGGAGGTGGAGCCGAAGGAGGCTTTAGGGGCGAAGGCCTGGAAGGCTCTGGAGGTGGAGCCGAAGGAGGCTTTAGGAGCGAAGGCCTGGAAGGCTCTGGAGGTGGAGCCAAGGGAGACTTTAGGGGGGTAGGTCTGGAAGGCTCTGGAGGTGGAGGCCTGGAAGGCTCTGGAGGGGGAGCCGTAGGAGGCTCTAGTGGCAGAGTCCTGGAAGGCTCGAGGGGCGGAGCCCTGAGAGGCTCGAGGGGAGGAGGAGCCCTGAAAGACTCGAGAGGGGAAGCCCTGAGAGGCTTGAGAGGGGGAGGAGCCCTGAGAGACTCGAGAGGCGAAGCCGTGAGAGGCTTGAGGGGTGGAGCCATGAAAGACTCGAGGGACGGAGCCCTGAGAGGCTCGAGGGGAGGAGGAGCCCTGAAAGACTCGAGAGGGGGAGCCCTGAGAGGCTTGAGAGGAGAAGGAGCCCTGAAAGACTCGAGAGGGGAATCCCTGAGAGGCTTGAGGGGTGGAGCCCTGAAAGACTCGAGAGGAGAAGCCCTGAGAGGCTTGAGGGGTGGACCCATGAAAGACTCAAGGGACGGAGCCCTGAGAGGCTCGAGGGTTAGAGCTCTGGGAGGCTCGAGAGACTTGAAAGGCAGAACCCTGGGGGGCTTGGGAGGTAGAGCTCTGGGAGGCTCGAGAAATGGAGCCCTAGGAGGCTCGAAAGAAGGAGCCCTGGGAGGCTCGAGAAATGGAGCCCAAAGGAGGCTCGAGAGGAGGAGCCCTGGGAGGCTCGAGAGGAGGAGCCCTGGGAGGCTTGGGAGGAGGAGCCTTGGGAGGCTCGTGAGGCGGAGGCCGCGAGGGCTCTGAGGGGCGAGCAGAGGCTGGCAGAGTCGTGGAAGACTCTGAGGGCGGAGCAGAGCCCGGCAGAGCCGTGGAAGACTCTGAGGGTGGAGCAGAGCTCGGCAGAGTCGTGGAAGACTCTGGGGGCGGAGCAGAGCCTGGCAGAGTCGTGGAAGACTCTGAGGGAACCTCTGCGGTCTTGAGCACAAGACGAGACTGGGGAGAAGGGGCCCTCTTCCTTCTCTGACGTCTTCGGCCAACAGGGGATGTGGCCATGGGGACGGTCGAGGCTACAGGCGCTGGCTCTGGGGCGGTCGAGGCTACAGGCGCTGGCTCGCTGACCGTGGCAGACATGGGCGCTGGCTCGTTGGCCATGGCGGGCATGGGCGCTGGCTCGTTGGCCGTGGCGGGCATGGGCACTGGCCCATTGGCCGTGGCGGGCATGGGCGCTGGCTTGTTGGTCGTGGCGGGCATGGGTGCTGGCTCGTTGGCCGTGGCGGGCATGGGCGCTGGCTCGTTGGCTGTGGCAGGCATGGGCGTTGACTCGCTGGCCGTGCCAGGCTTCGAGGCTGGGGCCGTGACGGGCCTCGGGAATGGGGCCGTGTCGGGCTTCGGGACTGGGGCCGTGACAGGCTTCGGGACTGGGGCCGTGTAAGGCTTCGGGGCTAGGGCCGTGTAAGGCTTCGGGGCTAGGGCCGTGTCAGGCTTCGGGGCTAGGGCCGTGTAAGGCTTCGGGACTAGGGCCGTGTCAGGCTTCGGGGCTAGGGCCGTGTAAGGCTTCGGGACTAGGGCCGCGTAAGGCTTCGGGACTAGGGCCGCGTCAGGCTTCGGGACTAGGGCCGTGACAGGCCTCGGGACTGGGGCCGTGTCAGGCTTCGGGACTAGGGCTGTTTCAGGCTTCAAGACGGGGGCCGTGGTAGGCTTCAAGACGGGGGCCGTGGTAGGCTTCGAGACGTGGGCCGTGGTGTGGAGCGCTGGTTCCGTGTCTGCCTCCCCCACAGTAAACGGGGAACCAGCGTACAGTAGGGCGAGGTCAATAAACTGAGCCAGGTTGAGAGAGCAGTGACCACCAGGCATGAATGATGAGGTTGGCTCATTCAGTCCATATTGGAAAATGTCTTTTAGAGCCACCTCATCAAAATTCACCTGGTTAGCCAGGGCACAAAAGTCAGTCACATAAGCCTCCAAGGGTTGACTCCCCTGACGCAAAACCAAGAGTTGGGCCGCTGGGTCCATAATGTTAAGGGCACGGCTATTCGTTCTATAACTGCTGCCCTGCATAACCAACTCTTGGTAAGCGCCAAGAGCCGTCAAACCTCTCAGGGGTTGAAGGCTCACGGCGCTCAGAAATGCGTTGGGAGCATAAACGGGCTCAGGGACAGACACAGGTAGAACAGGGTGACAAAAATCAAAAATCGCACGTACCTGCTGTCCCTGGGCTGTGAGCGCGCAATCATGACTCCCAACGGTAAATCCACACACAGAATGCGCCGCGACAATCTGCTCTAGTGAGCTGCGTACATCGTCAGCGCGGGACATTGTGACTGTCTTCGGTAGGGTTGGTTATTCTGTAACCCGCACAAGAAGAGACAGTCACAATGTTGAATACAAAACAGCTTTATTAAACACAAAGCGTGCAAAGTACAAAAAGGGCAAATCCAGTGAAGAGGCGTCAAAGGGGAGCGTGATGTCGGAGCCGGGGAATCAGAATAGAAGGAAGGGGCAAATCCTGGAGAGAGTGGTCAACGAGAGCGGGAGGTCGAAGCCGGGAAAACAGTTAACAACTATGGCGTAGAACAAGACGGGACTAGCGGGATCAACGACAGGGGAACAAGGGGAGCTGGCAAGCTAAGGGGTAAACAAGAGGAGTTCAAAACTAGGCGAGACTAGCAGGGGGCAAGGACACGGAAAACTAAATACAATAACCAACAGGAGTGAGACGAATGTGCTGTGGTATTTATCGAGGCGAGTGCAGGTGTAAACAATGATGTGGTGATTGAGACGAGTGCAGGTGTATATAATGTTCTGGCGATTGGGAGCGGGCATGTGAGCCCGAGGGGGGAGATAGTGTACGAGCAGGAGAGCTCGTAGGAGCAAAACGAGCGTGGAAGCTCGAGGGAGCAAAACGAGCATGCGAGCTCGAGGGAGCAAAACGAGCGTGGAAGCTCGAGGGATCAAAACGAGCGTGCGAGCTCGAGGGAGCAAAACGAGCGTGCGAGCTCGAGGGGGCGGAACGAGCGTGGAAGCTCGAGGGGGCGGAACGAGGGAGCGGGGTTCGTGACATACAGTGAGAATAAACATAGTTTGTGCAAATTCAAAAGATATTTAGAAACCAAAATTGTAGATTTTCCTGTTCACCTATATATCATGTAAATACTTTTGAATATTCTTGGGCATATTCAGTTCATGGTTATATTAATAATGACTGTATTTGACTTTAAGGACATTCAATACTTTTGTCCAAAAACAATCTTGGTTCTGCGTCACTACTTGATGTCCAATGTAAAAACTTTGTGCTGAAGCAAAAACAGTGGAGACGTTTTATAATGATTGTATAAATTATTATTAAATCGTACGTTAGTGTTTCAGCTTGCTGTCCATAATATCTTGAGGGATCACAAATGTTGCAAAACATCTTTATTTAGCATGATAAACTACTCTCTTTTCTGTGTATGGCTTGATTATAACACATTAGGGGGACATTTACTCAATTTATAACTGCAATAGAACACATTTTGAAATTATTAGGATTTCTTTTCAAATTATTACACCTTATTTGCTTAACCGTTTAAGCAACATCTGTCTTCTTCAGGACAGAACTTGTTGTCTATCATGCAAGCTCTGGTATTGACTGCACACTCAATCTTTTCCGATTAACATTTTTTAATTGATTCGTAGATATAGCAAAGAAAAACAAAGCGTATATACACTGAATCAACATATAACCCCCACTATTGCCCCTCCCCAATCACCAACCCCACTCTGACCCTCATCGAACATCC
Organism: Xyrauchen texanus; assembly: GCF_025860055.1. Classification (NCBI taxonomy): domain Eukaryota; kingdom Metazoa; phylum Chordata; class Actinopteri; order Cypriniformes; family Catostomidae; genus Xyrauchen; species Xyrauchen texanus. The sequence goes on along the minus strand of NC_068285.1, from coordinate 24,409,255 downwards.
CTGTGGTCACAAATAAGAATGCACAAACATCCCTCTCTGATGTTTCCATATAATCTAATCTTGTGGCCTGCTGCTCAGGGGCATCACCTTGAGCACGTAAGTGTCTTTTAATGTCTCCAGAGCCAGAGGATTTTGAATTCTTTGACATGTTGTCTTCCTAGAACAGTTAAGGATCAGGGTGTGTCGAATCTCACCGGTTTATGACAAAAAGTATTAAACTAGCAAAGTGCACAGAGCTTGCCGCTCACACGTCCGAACCTTGCATGGTGTCACGGTGCCAGTACAGGAGTTGTAATCAATACAAGCATTTAGAGCAAGATTCTGTGAATCCAAACTCACTGTGACATCTTCAGCAGAAAAACTGGTCAGTCATGCTGATATAATTTTGTGTAAAATATAAAAAGGTAAGAGATGTGACAAGATTAGTATATTGAACACCAATTGCTCAAAGAATTTACAGGGATTTTTGTTTTTAATAAATAGTAGGTAGTAAAATGCAATACATTTTCTAGATCAGTACTATTACTATAAAAAGATATTGTAAAGAGAGATTTTATTTTAAAAGACATATGTTCTTTTACCAATACTGACTATTGTGGCAACTAAATTTGACACTGATTTCATCCTGCTATTTGACTTGCAGGAGTTTGTGATGATTGTAGTTTTTGGAATGGAGTATTTTGTGAGGATCTGGGCTGCTGGATGTTGCTGCAGGTATAGAGGATGGCAGGGTCGATTACGCTTCGCCAGGAAGCCCTTCTGTGTTATAGGTAAACATCTTCAGTCTTAGTTTAACCTTAAAATTAATAACTCACTCAACACCCCCCCCCCCCATAGAATGTATAGATGAAACGATTAGATCATACTCTTTTGGTCAATTTTAATGAGGATTAAGATGCTCCAAGGGGACTTACTGTAATAAATATATTGTAAATCACTAATGATAATAGCATCTTATAAATTACTGCTTGCTATTGACTTACTAAATATAAATATGCACATGAGTATGATATTTAACATTTCCTGTATGTAATTACAAAATAGATAATAGATGGAAAATGGCAAAAAAAATTCACGGTTGTAAAATAGGGTTTTAATAAGAACTCTGATTCAAACCATTTTAATATAAATAGAACTGTTTTTGAGATCAAAGACACATGAATTGAGGAAATCCTAGATTGTGAAAAGACCACTTCATATGAAAAATAAAGCAATGCATGGGTAATTTGTACCACGTATACATTTTAATTATGGAATTACGATTATGTTCACAAAGTTAATTAAATGCATTTGTAAGGAATCAGTCTCTCTCTCTATCTCTCTCTCTCTCGTTGTTCTCTGGGTATGCAGACTTCATTGTATTTGTGGCGTCGCTGGCAGTGATAGCAGCGGGCACACAGGGAAATATCTTTGCCACATCTGCTCTTCGCAGCATGCGTTTTCTGCAGATCTTGCGTATGGTGCGCATGGATCGCAGAGGAGGCACCTGGAAGTTACTGGGCTCTGTAGTTTATGCTCACAGCAAGGTGACAGCTCACACACTAACCCCAAGATTAATATTTTAGGACAAAAATTATTTTGTTTCAATATTATGCTATTTAAAAAAAACAAGATGTTATCTGAAACCTAAGACAAGAAGCTATGAAACACATTCAAGAATTACACACTAAGTAATGTTTTTATCTATATCCACACCTCAAAGTCAACATGAAATGCCATTCAGAACCAATTTTACTTTCGTTTGGAGTTGATTGGATCATCAAAGTGGGCATTATGTTTATGCGAATGTGTTTGGAGGCGTTGAAAAGAAAAGTTGTGGGGATCCCCCCTTGAATCTATCCCCCTGAAGTCTCAACCACAATCCTTGAAAATTCCTTCTGCCTCTCTCTCACTCCTCTGCCTCTTTCCACCTTTCCATTCTCTCTGTGTGTTTTAGGAGCTTATCACAGCCTGGTACATCGGCTTCCTGGTGCTGATTTTTGCCTCCTTCTTGGTCTATTTGGCTGAGAAGGACAACAATCAGGATTTTACCACTTATGCTGACTCCCTTTGGTGGGGAACAGTGAGTACTGCCCTTCACTGAACAAATTACAGATATGTTCATTCAGTCAGTTTCCTTGCTTAATATAGTATTGTGGAAATTGATGTTTCAGCTACTTTTTTATTTGATTTCAGATGCTACTGGGATTAGAATTCTGCCTTTTATAGACAGATTATTAAATAATATCCTGGATCTGCTGAGTTAGAAACAGTAGGGCCATCGTGTTATTCTTATCTCCTTATTGTATTTTACCCAGATAACCCTCACTACAATCGGCTATGGTGATAAGACTCCACACACCTGGCAAGGTCGGCTATTAGCAGCTTGCTTTGCCCTGCTAGGAGTTTCCTTTTTTGCCCTGCCTGCTGTAAGTGCTGCAAATTTATTTTTAAAGAATAGTTCACCCACATTTTGTTTTAAAAACCCCAAAATTGTTTTAAACCTCCAAGCTTTCCCAAAATGACAGAATTATGTCCATTGACATTTTTATTTTTCACCAATACAAAATCATGTTCTCCTATAAGGGCATTCTGGGTTCAGGTTTTGCTCTGAAAGTTCAGGAGCAGCACAGACAGAAACATTTTGAGAAAAGGAGGACTCCTGCTGCCAACCTCATACAGGTAATCATTGAGTCAGCAGCACACCTGCTGCAAATATTGCCATCTTGATTTCTATTTCCATGTCCAAATGTGTGTGTGTGTGTGTGTGTGTGTGTGTGTATGTGTGTGTCGTTTTGTGCCATGCTGTATTGTGTTGTCTCCCCAGGCTGCATGGCGTCTCTACTCTACAGATGCACAGCACTCATATCTCACTGCTACCTGGTATTTCTATGACAGTATGCTGCCGTCCTTCAGGTAAGTATTACCTTTAGCGGAGCCTTCTGCAGATATCCTTGTCTGTTGAAGTTGAACTGGCCTTGTGTGTAACGGATATGATTGATGGGTGGCTTTGTTATTTAAGGTCATAATTTTATATGTAAGGGCTTCAACATATCTTAAATTACTTCAGCATTTGTTAGACTAATCTTTATGTTTCTGTGAATAAATCAGTATATACTCATGGTAAATGATAAACATGTTTCAGTCTCTGATTCCTCTTCACACAATATTCTTAAGAAATCCCTTTCCCCTTCTGTCACTCACTCGACGTTGTGTCGAATGTAGTGACACAAGGGGTCTTTCTTGAGAGCCTTGCGTACCTCTGAACTTGAGAAAAGGCCGATAAGAAATTGGCAGACATGTCCCGCCCCCGGACATACGGGTATAAAGGTAAGCAGGCGTGCGTCTGTCAGTCAGATTTTTTCTTTGGAGCCAAGCGGTTGTGCAGCAGCAAGCTGAGTCTCACTACTGTTTCACTCACCTCTGTTGGCGAAGCACTGCTGTTGGATCTACAGCGCATCACCAGCGGCTTTCTCCTTCTCAACACACTGTGCAGTCCACGCCCCCGGGGCGCTTCGACATCGCTTCTCTCTAAAAGAGTGTTTTCCTCCTAAAAGAGTTTGTTTTCTCTAAAAGAGTTCACACAAAAGAGCAATACACAGCAGGCATTGAACGTCCTTTCAGGACGCGTCTTTTAAAGATGCATTTCCGCCTCTGTGTAGTTCCTGGATGCTGGATTCTGTGCGGGCTCAAGGTGAGTTTGGCTCGCCTCACGGCCAGCCTGCATTCTCCCTCGAGCCCCCGGAATTGTATGACGTCGCCGCTGCATCAGAGAGCATTCAGGCATCTGATGCAGAGGACTTGACTGGGCTGCCAACTTCGGGTTAGCCTGCCCAGTCTGAGGCCGACGTGCAGATGGCCGACATGCCTGCCCAGGACACCGTGAGCGTGGGCTTGGACTGGAACACTCCATCCTCACCACAGCCTTTACGGCTTGACCCCGATATGCTGCAGGAGCTGTGCTCTGCCACCGACCTCGCTCTCAGAGCGACGAAAGTCACAGCGTGGGCTCTCCGGCAGGCGATGGCCACCCTCGTGGTCCAAGAACGCCACCTCTGGATAAAAACATGGTCGAGATGCGCGACGTTGACAAGGCCCGCTTTCTCAACGCCCCCATCTCCCAGTTTGGCCTCTTCGGCGACCTCGTCAATGACTTCGCCCAGCAGTTTTCGGTGGTGAAGGGGCAGACGGAGGCTATTTCTCACATCATGCCGTGGCGCCGCCCAGCGCAGCCCGCACCCCGTCTGCCCCCGAGGGTGTCCAACTGCGGCCAAACAACAGGCAGCTCTGCCTCAACCTGGGCCCAGCTCTCAGCCCCAGCGTCGAGAACCCTGCAAGCGTGTGTCCGCTGCCCATCTCCAGGACCCCCTCTAGGACCTGGAAAGCTCCTAAGTGCTCCTGAGACGGAAGACCCGGGCAGTCAGATGTTCCCTCCGGAGCTGGTATTAGGACCGCTCTGTCCCCCAGTGGAGGGCCTGAAGGAAAATCCTAATTTTCCATATTTCCCTTCGGGCTGCGGTAAACACATTCTTGATAAAAGAGCGATTTCCTCACTCACTGGGTCATCCAGCCAGTGCGTGCCGTTCTCACGGCACCCCGGCTGCAAAATCCTACAGTTCTGGTTCCCCGGATGCAGTCACCTTGCCTCCCCACCCACGATTGCTCATCAGCGGCAGGCCGGTGCTGACGAGTTCTGAAGATGCCTCTCCAGGACCTCTTCCTCAGTCTCTAACCCACCCCCTGCCGGATGCGTGGAGCAAGGTAAGCGCTTTGAGTCTTTTCTCAGCACCCAAGCCTCGGGACATGCTTTTGCCTCCTGATGCTCATGAACCTGCAAGCGCTGCCACGGGAGGAGGTAGACCCAGCCTTTTCGTTGCTGTGTCCGTACTTTGCGTATATATTTGGACTGCACGCAGAGCTTTAGATGTTCTGAGCAGCTCTTTGTCTGCTTTGGCGGACAGAGGTTAGCTCACTGGGTCGTTGACGCTATCTCTCTGGCCTACCAGACCAAGGCTGTGCCCGACCCCTTGCGGGATCGAGCACACTCGATGAGAAGTGTGGCATCCTCCCTAGCAGACATCTGCAGAGCAGCGGCCTGGACAATATTTCTACAAAGATTCTACATTCTCAGGGTTGAGTCGGTCTCGTGCCATGCTTTTCAGGTCCGAACCGCTAGATCTCGGTAATACAGAACAGCCGACCTGGTGTTCCACTTGCACCAACGCCCTTCACTAAGTTGATCTAGTGCACTTTCCCTCCCAGGTTAGCCACTAAGCTCTCGATTCCTGAACGTTCTTCCTCCCTAGCCTTCTGGCCTGTGAATACAGCGGAGGAATTTGCGACCAGACCGACTACGAGCCGCAAGTGCTCTGTTCTGGGGTAGGGCTCCACAGGCTTAATTCCCTCTTCAAGCAACTCCCTGTGATGTATTTCCTGCATTACGGTCCCCCTGTCGGCAAATCCACGTCTCCCCTGGGCAGTCCCTCTGCCCCTGGTCACTGTGTTAGAAGAGCTCCTCCCTCATCAGGTATGACCTGCCATCACGCCACTCCCATGCGTGGCTTCACAACCCATGTGGTGTATTGGCCACATATCACCTCCCCCTAGTCTGGGCAGGATGTGGTCTCCACAGGGTCTTTTCCTCCTGAAAGAATAGGATCGGGAAAGATCGCCTTCCCCGGTGCATTTATAGTGTTAAGATAGCCCCAGCTGCTTTACGCTCTATGCGAGAAACATAGAGAGAGAAAAGGCCGTGGCTGGCTGGCTTGCTCCCATGATGGTCATGTAGTGCTTAGGGGTGCTGGGAACCTAAGGTCTGTACATGACAACTTTTTTGGGGGGGCGTTGGGGAAGGGTTACGTGCAGCCAATACAGTTGCTTCTAGCACGCAGCAGCCTGCTTGCACCTGTGTCAATAGTTCACATAACACGGTCTGGTGCATGGCGCTTTGAAATAGGACCCCTTGTGTCACTACATTTGACACTACGTCGCCCTTCGATACTAGACACAGAACGGAGGTTAAAACAGTATTAAAAACAGTACTTTGACCCAGAAATCATGATTTAATTGACAGTTTTGCTGTTGTTTTTATAATTTTTTGCTTTTTTCATCTGACATGCATGTATTGAAAGGAAATATTTTGATTACATGAGTTTTCATGAGTTACATTTTATTTTAATAACGTTTGATATGGGCTGAAAGACGGGGAGAAATAGAAATTGTTCGTATACTTTTGGCAGTTATGTACACATTCGAAAACATTTTCAGTAACACTTAAAGGGATAGTTTACCCAAAAATGAAAATTCTCTCATCATTTACTCACCCTCATGCCGTCCCTGGTTTTTTTTACTTTCTATCTTCTGCTGAACACAAACAAAGATTTTTAGAAGAATATTTCAGCTCTGTTGGTCCATACAATGCAAGTGAATGGTGGACAGAATTTTATGTAAAAACAAAAGCACATAAAGGCATCATAAAAGTAATCTATATGACTCTAGTTGTTAAATTCTCCTGTCTGCCCATTAGATGGCGATATTAAAAAAAAAGAATACGGAAGTGAAATTTATAGTAACAAATTACTTGAATATTGATTTGTTTCTCACTCACACATACAATAATGCTTCTGAAGATATGGATTAAAACACTGGAGTCATATGTCTTTATTTGCTTTTTGGAGCTTCTATGTTTTGAATCACCATTCAAAGAAAGAAAGTACACATACACATCTTGGATGGCATGAGGGTGAGCAAATGATGAGAGAATTTTCATTTTTGGGTGAACTATCCCTTTAAGCCACACTTAAAAATGAATTAATGCCATTGCATTTGATAACATAATATCAAGCCAAAAATGCTATTTATTTTAAAGAAAGATGGCACACTTTTCAAGAAAAACATTTCAAGTTTGATATGAAGTTGGCTTTAAATGTTAAATAATAGATATGCTGTATATAATAGTTAATGTGAAGTACACCTGTGGTGACTATTAGGACACCTGTCTGAAATTAAGGGCAACTGATTTCGTACATCCACTAAAATTACCATGCAACCAGTTCATTAAAATTTGTAATTTTAGTAATTCCAAAAATATATATTTTAAGTTTATTTATTTAAAAATAAGAAAATGTGCAAATTTGCCATCTAGTGATATTCATTAATTTTAAGTGTGGCATCTTTGACTACATCTTTGACTCACAATAATATATTTATATTTTTCCCAAAGTGATATTTATCCCCCATGTGTTCGCTCTGGGTGTTTTGAATTAATTTGACTAATTTTTATTCATTTAAAATGACAGGAAAGTTTGTCTATCAGTACTACACAAATAATTGTTTAACATATTTTAAATGTGATGTATAGATGATTTATCCAAAAATTTTTAAAGTGTTTTGGTGCTTGATTTACATTTTGTAGATTTGTGTTTGTTTGGCTTCTCTTGTTTGTTTGTGTTTTTTGTTTTGTTTCTTTATCATGTTTTATTATTTTTTTGTTTCGCTTATGGGTCAGAGAACTGACATTACTGTTCAGTCACCTTCAACGGCAGCGTAGCACCAAGAAGGTTCTTCACAACTCCTACCACCCCTTGCTGTCGGGGCTCCGGCCATATAGCTCCCCTACCTGTCGGAAGACAGGTACAGCACTGTCCAGTTCAATAATTTTCCTAGCTGACACTAACTCTCCTGTATGTTTTACTGTAATTACTGTAATTTCACACAACACAAAAGCATACTGTCACTTCTTAGTGCAGTAAAGTCTTGTTTTCTTTGTTCAGAACAGGACATTTAACACACGACATTCCACAATTTCAGTTAGTCCCAATTTACCATAACAGTCCACAGGGCAACTACAGTTCATGCAGTTACAGTAGTTTTACTGGTTTGTACTTTACTGTGTGCTTTTCTTTATTTGCTTGTGTATTCTGTCTTGTTTTGTGTGCCTTTTATAATCTGACACTAATACTACATATATATACTTGGTCATTGAAAGATTGGTGAAACCAGATATGTGATCAAGATATTCTATTTATTTGTTTATTTATGTTAGTAACATTGAACATAAAGGAAAAATAAATACACTACCAGCCTGTTTGGATATTTGGTCATGATTCTGTAAAAATTGTTTGATTTAAATTTTAGATGGTCATGGCTAATTCTTAAATGCTTGAAATTAGATCTGTTGGCAAAGATAAATTGCACCTATTTATTTATTTCTTAAAATTTTTTTTTGACTTGATAGTGAAGAAAAAGCAGCCAACACATGCCCAGCTTATATGAGAACTTCTTCGATATTATTTTAAAAGCATCAAGTTTGTTAATATAATCTAGAATCCTAGGCAAAGGGTGGCTACTTGGAAGAAGCTTAAATATAAATACGTTTTTGTTAAACATTTTTGACCACTACATAATATCATACATCCATTTGTGTTATTTTAAAGTTTTGGTGACTTAACTATTATTCTAAAATGTGTCAATGAATAATTACAGCCTAAAGAATAAGCCTTACACTCATGCATACTTTTTATCAGTGGCATTGTACTCACTCAAAGTTTTTAGCTTTTTCAGTGACCCACATAATGCCAAATTCTCTGTAATTAATCACATATCTGGTTCTGGTCTTTACAGTGGCTTTTGTGCATGTGTGTGTTAATGCATCCACACGAGTGTGTGCGAGCATTTGCTCTTTTTACCTTTCAGAGTGTCTCATACCCCAGACAGCTTAATTCTACTCTTTCATTCAACTTCTCCATTCTCCTCCTCTCCTCTTCATCTGTCCACCATCACGCCATCCATTTCCATTTGCAGGAAGACTGAAGTTTCATGCAGGTTTGTGATAGGCTTTTGAGAAGGCTGTTATTCCCCAATGGAAAGAGTCGTTGGCCATGCTGTATTTACAGTTTGAGGTGCTTTTTGTTTAGAGCGACATTGGTAATATTAACCAGGTATAAGACATGCCGAGGACCTGTCTATGTTTCTCTGCATCAAATGGAAGGAAATATAATGGATTGACCTCTAGTGACCTCCCCACATGCCAGTACCCGCATGCCACCTATTCCCTGCCTGCCCATCAGGCTTTCTCCCTCTACTGTCCATGAATGCCATATTATCTGACCCTTCATCCTAATATGCTGGGCATTCATATGCCTTTCAACAGACCGTGGGCCAGTTTTTCCATTTTAGTGCATAAAAAGGCAAGATGTGCTGATCCTGAATCCCAAATGTGTTTGTGAGATCTCACCAACCTTTCACAAAAATACTTATTTCTTATTTTTTAACGAAGTTACACTTTGTTTTGAAGTGCAAGTGTTATTGTCTCAAGCATATGAAAAGCTGATTAATGCATTTAGCATTTAAAGAATACAGTGGGTGTTTAAACTCCAAACAATGAACAATTGCTTTCAATCTCGATTTTAAATGTGAAAAATAAATATAAATTAAAGGGATAAATCACCTAAAAATTAAACTTCTGTCATCATACAGCATACTCACCCTCATGTCATAACAACTGTCTGTTTCTCAAACAAAGCTATTTTTTGGTTTCAGAAGAAAATAGCCACATGGACTTATGGACCACTTTCATGGAGCTTTTGCATCCTTTTGTCATTAACATTATTTATTGATTCCAAACTTTAATAAAAACAACACATGAAAACACAAAATCAACTTTTATTAATATATGCAATCAATATATATATATATATATATATATATATATATATATATATATATATATATATATATATATATATATATATATATATTTTTTTTTTTTATTTATTTTTTTTTTTTATATTGTCAACACTAAATGCATGTGCGAGATAAACGTGTCTTTACTTCTCCGGGCAGCATGGTAGAAAGACTTTGCAATGGCAAGATAGGGGCAAAGACCTCCTGTTCAATAAAGAGCTAGGGAGGACCTTTCTCAGGTGGAAGCAACCAATGAGCCAAATGTCTGAGACCAAAAGCATAATAGTAAAACAAAATCTTGGGGATACCTAACCCACCTTTGTCAATTGATGTCCAGATTTAGCTATAATATCAAAATGTTTAAAATAAAAGAGGGGAACTTCAGTGGGGAGAGACTGTAGTAGGTAGTTGAATTTTGGAATAAAACTCATTTTAATAACATTAACCTTCCCAATCATAGATAAATGTAATGAAGCCCACCTGCTCACATCACTCAAACATTTTTATTAGGGGTCAAAAGTAACTAAATCACACAAATTTGCTGGGAATAAAATGCCCAAATCTGAAATGAATCCATTTGTTTGTATCGCCGCTACTGGGTGTCTATAAAGTAACTCAATCCATCCAATAAAAGTATACCTGTACTTTTCCAAAATCTTAAAAAGATAATACCATTCTACCAAATCAAACGCCTTTTCGGTGTCAAGTGAGATGGCAGTGACCGGAGTCTGATCATTTGCCACTGACCATATGATTTTTTTATGAATGAGGCATACTGTATGATCCAGTCCCTAAGAACTGCCTGAAGTGCCTCCCAAGCCACACCCACAGATCTACGGAGGACCAGTTGGTCTCCATATAAACATTGATTTCATGTGGCAATACCTCTAAACTCACCAAGGCACGATACTTCCAATTGAGCAATCAACAACAGATGAAATGAGGGGCTTAGATATACTATTCTTGAATAAATCTTATGGACTGATGAAAAAATGTAGAGTCCCTACCAGATGGGTTCAAAAGTCTACAAATATCTGTAAGACCAAGATTTTTTCACATCCTGTGAAGCATCACTTTGCTCAAGGGGGCTAACACACTTTTGCTTCACTATGATCAAGGACTGAATCCATCAATAGATTAAAGTCTCCTCACAATATTATATCATGAGGGGTGCCAGCGGCTAGCAACATCCCTTCAAGATCTATAAAAAAACCCTGATCTTCAGCGTTAGGTACATAAATATTAGCCAAAATCAACCTTTGCCCCTGAATTTCTGCTTAAACAACAATGACGCTTCCTAATTTATCTTTATTCTGTTTGAGATATTTGAATTGTAGATGTTTACTTATCAATGTAATGACTCCCCTGATCTTACTTGAGCCAACACTAAAGAAAACATGACCACCCTATATCTTCAAAATATTTTCAGCTTCCTGCAGGGAAAGATGTGTTTCTTGAAGTAACACTATATCATATTTTTCTCTAAACTCAAACAGTCCATGTACGCCTACGAGAGCCCCCGCGACAACTTTGCTGTCGGATTGCTCAAGTTCAGTGCTTCTATACAAATTTTGTGATACAGAATTACATAACAGAAAATAATCTATAAAACAAACTCCAGCTAAAAAGTGAAAAAAAAAAACATGTAGATTCATCCACAAAACTGTCCCGAAGGTGTGTTCATCCACCAAACAAGCCGCTGGAGGAACCAGCACAAAAATAAATAAATAAATAAATAAAAAAAGGGCTGTTCAGTTCTTCGGCAATCAAACTCACTCCAATGTCCTGCAAGAAATATTCCACAAAACCAACTCCAGCCGACAGGAGGCTTGAGCACCAAAAACGTGCAGATTCATCAACAAACTATTCTGAAGAAATGATACTACACAAAACAATCTCCAGCCCCTAGGCTGAACCAGCACTAAAATAAGTGGAAAAGGCACCCAGTTTCCTCGCACAGTCAAGTGTATGTTAAGTGAGTCAGGTCCAGTAGGCAGCAACATGAAAATCACCAAATGGCTTACTCACTTCAGTGTCTTTATGAAGGACAATGCTTGCTGTGGGCATGTAAATTATCTATGGCTTTCCTTAGCATCTATTCTTAATTTGGCTCTAAAAAAATCAAGCGCGAACTTCTGTTGATGTAAGAGATTCTTGCATTCCTTGAATCAGTCACGTTTCTCTCTTGTCGAATTTGCAAAGTCTGGGAACAAGAAAATGCTGTGGTTCTTCCAAGAAAGCCTTCCTTTAGTCCTCGCCTCACGTAATGCAAGATCTTTATGGGATGATCTTAGAAATTTGGCCAGAATTGATCTGGGCCTGTCTCCCTCAGTGGATCACCGAGCCAGAACCCTGTGAGCACGCTCAATTTCCAGCTTATGACCTGTTATGTCGGGCATACTCGGAAAGAGCTTGTCTAGGAATTTTACCATATCTCTGCCTTCCTCATGCTCAGGAATTCCAACAATTCGGACCTTGTTTCATCGATTACAATTCTCCAAATCCTCCAGAATTTCTCAAATGCGTTCCAAGTCTATCTTGGTCACTAGCGGGTTAGCAGCTAACTCCCTCTCCAATGACACCAGATAATCGATCCGTTTCTTGACGCCCCCCATTCTTGTAATCATCTCAGAGAATTGAAGTCTCTGAAGTGATTGGAAGTGATTGTTTGACATATTACAGCATGATCCTCCAAGTCTGCAACAACCTTCATTTGCATTGCCGACACATTCATCAATTCACACCGGATTTCTATCAGTTCACCGTCCGAAATGAATTTGGGGCTTTCGCCCTGCCGATGCGAGAGCTCAGCTTGAGCACGTAAGTGTCTTTTAATGTCTGCAGAGCCCGAGGATTTTGAAAATTTTGACACATTGTCTTCCTCTAACATTTAAGAAACAGGGTGTATCAAATCTCCCAGGTTTATGACAAAAATGTGTATTAAAACTAGTAAAGTGAGCAGAGCTCGCCGTTCACACATCCGCTCCTCTTATGGCATCACATGATTCTCACTTTGCATCCTTTTTGAAGCTTAATAGTATTGGCTTCAAAATTCCTCCTTTTCTGTTCCATTTAAGAAGTCAGACATGTTTGGAAAGACATTAGGCAAAATTTTTATTTTGGGTGAACTATCGCTAAGGATCATGGTGGATCTACTGATAAGAAGAATATCCACTTTAATTGTAATATGTTAAACCTACTAAGTAACCCGCAAAACCATTGTACACCGTAAAAACAAGTGTAACACCTGCATCCTGCCACAGCCGAATAACCCTCACGACCCCTCACGAATCCCTCCCTCTGCCTTGTGTGTCTCCTCTGTCAGCTCATATCTAAAAAGCAGGGTTTCTTCCGGATTCATGCTGGCAGTAAACAGAGGTATCCATGTGTGATGTACCAGTGCCACACCAAGCACGATCCGTCGCACCCCTAATGCTTGAAACTCTCTGAGCTTTACTGATCCAACGAGACAGACACTTATGCAGTAGTGTCTTCTGTGATTATGCATTTATGTGTTTCTTGTTATGGCAGTAGTATAAAATTTGCAGACAGTTACATATACATATTACCAGATCACATTCTAAACAGTTTAAAGTCTCAATATATGGTATTAGTACATTATATCTTTTGAATTTAATTATTTATATGGATCATGCAAAGTTAATTATTACCAGAGCTAATGTTTAGCCGTGTCCTTCTTTTTGTGTGCAACATGTGATTTGTCCTACATTAAAAAAGTTAAATATCACTTAAAATGATTACACACACACACACACACACACACACACACACACACACACACACACACACACACACACACACACACACACACATATGTTGGTCTACCTATCATTATGAGGACTTTCCATAGACATAATGACTTTTATACTGTACAAACTATAGATTCTATCCTCTAAACCTAACACAACCCCTAAACCTAACCCTCACAGAAAACATTCTGCATTTTTACATTTTCAATAAAACATTGTTTAGTATGATTTTTAAGCGATTTGAATTATGGTGACACTAGAAATGTCCTCATAAATCACATTTATAGCATAATACCCTTGTAATTACTAATTTGTAACTTACAAAATTGTCCTCGTAAATCACAAAAACACGCACACACACACACACACATTTGGACTCACCATGGCAGAAATAAAATTAAATTTGTCTCAATGTTTAGACAAATTGTAGTGTTGAGAGTATTCGTCAAGCTCAATCAATTTTTTTTATTTTTTTAAAAAAATTTTAAGAAGAATGTTCAATTAATTAGTTTGACCACAAGAAATGAGTTTATCAATAACTACAAATCATCATTTGGTCTCAAATTATGCAGCCCCTACTGACTGATTCTTATTTATTTTATTATATAAAATAGCAAGCCTGATATAAAATTGGCTTTGTATCAAATAAAGGAGCTCATGCAATATTTCCACCTGATGTTGACATTTTATGAAGGTTTTATTATGGTTCACTTGTCATTTGCTGAAAAAAAAAAGCAGCAATTTTTAAGAGTTTAGGCTCTAATGTGTACCCTATTCATATACTATAAAAGAATCAACATAGTTGATATTATACAGTAAATAAACACACTAATTTCATTGTCATCTAGTAATTCTCAGACTGGATATAGTGCATTCTCCATAAAGCTGTAAAAGACATAGGCTGCACTGGCTCAATAAACTCAGTATTTTCTGCCCTTTAATATGCGAGAGCCTGATCTGAGAAGAAGAGTAGTATTTTGCTCTGCTGAATGCACACTGTTGAGCTCTGCATGTGTGCACAGATCAAAGAAAAGCCATGTGTTACTGAGCTCTGAATCTATTTCCTTCATGGTTTCTTTTGATATGCATGTCAGTTTTATTTAACGGTTATACTTGGGAGGTTAAATCACTAGAGTCTTATGGCATGTTGTAGCATTTGGATGCAGGAATATCAAGAATTTGGACAGAGCTGTTACATTTTGTAGGTGAGGTATGAATGAGTTTAAGTGTTTGTCTGAAATTTAGGCACAAACATATCACTTGCATGCTTAGATTGAGACATCATTCCTATTAATAAAGAAATGTGTCTTAAGCAAACATTAACATGCTGTATGCAACAGGTCTGCTCTTTGATTGAGAGTACAATATGCATGAGGCTTGTTAACTTACTCGCATGAGAAAGAAACATTGTTTAATGTAATATACTCTGTCAAATGTAATCAATTTAGACTGTCGAAAATCATAGTTTCAGGTACATTATAATTATATTAATTTAATTTAATCAAATTACTGTAATTTCATAATTTTACCAAGCATATGATAGTTTTATTAAACAAAAAAGCTAGCTTTCAGCTAACAATACACACTTCAGCTTGTTTCTTACTATTTGTATGTATTTTTTTTATTGGTCAATTGCACTGTATTTGCATCTTGCATGCTTTTGCTTGATTCCTTGGATTCAAAGAGTGCTCTTGCATTTCTCCAGTTGCCGTCTTTGATGGCATGCCCTTCACTCTCATTCCTCAGAATCTCTCAGTCTTTTCAATTTAAGGAATTAAGTTTGAGGACTGGTAATTTTCTACCTTAACTATTTAAATGTGAATCCAAATAGCCGTACGTACACAACAAAACCTCAAACATGCAAATCTTTTTCGTTCATGAAGCCACCATTAAGAACCACAGGATGAGGGTGTAACTCATCCAAAAACTCACATTCAGGTCCTTTTATCTAAAGCCAATGCACTGGGGGGAATCTTAATCAGTATTTCATAGTAAATCATCTTAAAATATCAAAAGCTAAATTGTGTGTGACAATTAGATTAGTTTTCAATAAAACTGGCCAATTTCTTTTTCAGAATCATAATCAAATTTATTGCAAATTTGTTGCACTCACAAGGAATTTGCCTTGCCAGATTGTTTTAAAACAATCACAGCATACTGAATAAATACAATATATACATCAAGTTTTTGTGGAAGTGCAATTTAAATTAAATAAGAGAATACATAGCAGTAATAACAGAATAAATAGGAATGAAAGTTGAAAATATGTCCAGTGCATATTAAAAAATATGCCAGACAGAAGTCTGTTATCTTTTTGTATTATTTTATTTTTCAATGTTAAACTAATGGGGTCTATTAATGAGGAAAAGTTGCTTTGTAGGTACAAATATCACTGAACTGTTACATTTTTGCTTAAAAACAAATAAAACAAATAAACTTGACACATAAACTTGATTGTCTCTAAACAATGGTCTTTCCTGTAGAAGGATGGATTTATGTGATGCTCACACTAAGGTCCAATATGTCATTTTAATAAACCATTTCTTTGTTCTGTGGTGTTAGTGTTACCTTGTAAATTATACTAACCACTTGCTGATAGATCAGTGTTTGTTTCCTTTTGTCTGTTTGTCTCTGCTGATTTGTTTTCTTACATAAGCAAATATTTACTCTTAGGTTTTTTTTATTTCATTTTTTTTTTTTTACATTGACATATAGAATAAGTCAGCTTTACATAAGACACACAGAAAAACAAAGATGGTGATTATGAGAAGATGAACAAGTGATTCATTTCATTGTTTATCATCAAATCAGATCATTCCTCTAATTCTCTCGCCAGTGGTAAAATGGGATTCCGTGACCGCATTAGGATGAACAATTCCCGTTCTTCTCAGGCTATCCGGAGCAAGGCTTCTCTTCTGCCCCTAGGGAATGTGCGTGGCTCACCCAGCACAGAGAATGTTTCAGAAGCCACCAGCCCTGGAAAGGTCCAGAAAAGCTGGAGCTTCAACGATCGTACTCGATTTCGTACCTCTCTCCGTCTAAAACCACGACCTGCTCCAGATGGTACCCATCTCTGTCCAAATGTTTACCTTTATACAGACACACCACACTTGCATACAGTACATTATGCTTATCTAATTATGGTTTGATCTCTTGTAGCTGATGGAGTGGGAGAAGAGAGCACAGAGGACAAATCTTACTGTGATGTTGCCATGGAAGATGTGATACCAGCAGTAAAGACACTAATTCGAGCCGTTAGGTGAGTGAAGGGCTGGGTAGGTAAATCACTAGAGTTCTACAGAGTCTTAAACTCCATGGCTCACTTAAGGTAACTACTCTCAGCTAATGTGACCATGCATGCTGTTCAGTTTGAAAGAATAGTCTTCTGCAAAAGGGAGCTCAGCATAGAATCTGCTCTGTCAGCCATGACCTTTTCACAGTGCAATTACATAAGATGACCATTATGGAGACAAAGCTGGGTGAGACTCTTACAGGGCATGGCAACCTTCAGTTGCGGGTCCTGCCTCTTGCTTAATCAAGCAGAAAGTAATACTAGATGTTCTAAAAAGAGGCAGGTGCCCTCTCTCAGATTGGTCAGTGTGGTAAGATCTCCAAGTAAATGTACAGTATGTGCAGATAGGAATGCAATGCAACCCCCTCATAAAGTTACAAAAGATTTTATAGTGCAAGCAGAAGCCTCTGTCATCCAGTTGCTTTGACTGAACAAACACAGAAGCAGTAAATCTGTCATCATACTTTGATGCAAGTCAAAGTATTCAAGCCTTGTATCCTGACCAGGGTATCGAGGTTGATTAGGTCACATTGTCCAAACAGAGTCCTTTGATAAGATTGATGTTCTTTGGAACAGGAACATTTTAGCTTCACCACAATGCTAAGGTTTCACTTTTATGGGAGGCCAACAGTTTATAAGTGTTCTGCTGTAAGAATCTGTAGGGCATGCTTTTCAAGCTCAGAATCAGGTATGTTCTAAAAACAAAAAATAAAAAAAAAAACCCCTGAATGATACAATGACCTTCTGCACAGGTTGGATCCTAGGACTATAATAATAGCAGCAATAATAAGACAACAATAAGATCTTGTTTAAAAACAAGGAAAATGGACAACAGTGAAATAGTATTTTATCATAAAAAATAATATTTACATTATTTAAAATAGAAAATGCATCTATATTCATTTGTTTTGTTTACAAATATTTTAAAAACAAATTATATTGTCAGCATAACAATTTTGTAAAAATATAATTATATTTTTACACAATGATATTGTAGTTAATCATCCATCCATCCATCCATCGTCAACCGCTTATCCTGTGTACAGGGTCGCGGGGGGCTGGAGTAGTTAATCATAATAAATAATATTTTTGTTATCAAATAGTAAATGCTCCTATTTAGCTTTTTTTGTATACAAATATTTGAATAAGTTACTTGACATTGTCAGCAGTTAAAATATTATTATTATTTTCTTTTCTCCCCAATTTGGAATGCCCAATTCCCAATGTGCTCTAAGTCCTCGTGGTGGCCTAGTGACTCCCCTCAATTTGGGTGACGGAGTACGAATCTCAGTTGCCTCTGCATCTGAGCAATCAGCGCATCTTATCATGCTGCTTGTTGAGCGGATTACTGCGGAGACATAGTGCGTGTGGAGACTTCACACTATTCTCCACGGCATCCACGCACAACTCACCACTTTCCCCACAGAGAGCGAGAACCACATTATAGCGAACTTGTGACTCCAGGTGTGGTAGTCAGTGTCTTTACTTGGTGAACTACCCAGGCCCCCTAAAATATAATTTTTAAAGTATTGCTCTGAATTAGTTTGATACATTTCTAAGAAGACTTAAATTATATTATATTTTTAGAAATCATACTCTCAGCATAAACATTTTATAGAAATATAATTTTTATCATAAAAGACTTTTGCTCCCCGTAGATTAAAATGTCAACTTTACATATGTTTATGAATGTATTCTTGTACAGTTTTCTAATGATATTTGTTCATGCAGCTATTTTTAGGGGCTCCATCATTAGGGGTGGCTGAGGACAGGGGTATTCTAAAGGTGCCCATATAATGATACACCCGTACATTGCATTGCCATCAAGAGAGAGAGTCAGCATTTTAAGGAAACCCTTGGAGGATGAAAATAAATGGGATATCTTTTTCCCCCTCTCTCCTTCTCTTTTTCCTTACCCTCTCTTTTATCCACACCTGAGACCCGCCCTGGTAAAATATGCAACTACCTGCAAATTTAAAAGAAGAAAATTATACAGACAGCAAAAAGCCTAAACTCTGGAGTCAAGATACTTGTTTGTTCAGTGGGGGGTGGTTGATGTGAGCTGTGGACCAGCTGTGGACTTCTTCGTCTTCTCAGATCTCCTCTGAAACAGCACCATCACCCAGGCAGAGAAGCACACACAAGTTCCTGCAAAACAATGACTCTTTTGTCCAAGCTCAGTTTCCCCTTATACTGGTTGCTAATGGATCGAGAGCTGATTCTAGTTTTCTGAGAGATTAAATCAGTGTTGCCATGTGCAATTATTATAAGTGACTTTGGACTTGTTTTTTCATGAAGTTACTAATAAATATGAGCATATATTTCAGGGTTTTGGGCTCCCACAGCACAAGTATGTCCAAGCTCCAATCTACTGTACATAACATTATTATAAATCAGTGCTAGTCTGTTTCCCCTCTCCTCCTATGTTTGTGCTTTTATGAAACACTCCCCTACCCCTAAAATGTGTAAATGTGCTATTTTTTCTTTTCCCCAAGATTTTAATTGATTTAGATGGCCAGTTCTTCATGAAACCTGGAGAAAGCAGGTTGCTTATTTTGGTGTGCCAAGTCGCTTATTAAAGACAGGATATCCTCTTCAGTAATATTCTGCTCTTACTCACTGTTGTTATCTATCACAGCCAAGTATGACAGTTTTAGTGGAACTATGGCTGATGTCCAGATTTCTGTTGAGCCAGCAGGGCCAGATAATGCAATTTGATAATGATAAGCGGGATCAATGAAGGTTTGTAGAGGGCTAACATGCCTCTGTCTCATCTCCCCTGGCTGTGACAAACTCTTTAACACCTGGCAAAAGCACTTTATGTGAAAAATGAAGCAGTGTGGCCCTTGGCAGTCAAGGGCATCTCTTGCCCTGCTCGACTGCAAACAGTAATATACAGTAAATAACTTTTTCAGCTGCTTTCTTGTTTATGCCTACAAAAGATCTCAGAGCTACAAGGAATATTCTGAGTCAGGGTTGATAAAATCATTTTTCAATGGACAAAACAAAATGCTGTTAATTTTACAGTAAACAAAGAAAACGAAAAAAGGCAGGCAGCTGTGGTTGCCAAAACAAATAACCATAAAAATTAGGTGAGGTGACAATGTTTCAGTTTACACAAATGACAAAAACATTGAAGGTATAGTTCATCCTAAATGGAAAATTCTCCCATCATACAGGTGAAACTCGAAAAATTATAATATCGTGCAAAAGTTCATTAATTTCAGTAATTCAACTTAAAAGGTGAAACTAATATATTATATAGACTCATTACAAGCAAAGGAAGATATTTCAAGCCTTTATTTGATATAATTTTTATGATTATGGCTTACAGCTTATGAAAACCCCAAATTCAGAATCTCAGAAAATTAGAATATTGTGAAAAGGTTCAGTATTGTAGGCTCAAAGTGTCACACTCTAATCAGCTAATTAATCCAAAACACCTGCAAAGGGTTCCTGAGCCTTTAAATGGTCTCTCAGTCTGGTTCAGTTGAATTCACAATCATGGGGAAGACTGCTGACCTGACAGTTGTGCATAAAACGTTTGGTTAAGTATGTAACCTCCGTTCCCTGAGGGAGGGAACGACACGTTGTGTCGGAGAAGCGACACTAGGGGTCTATCTTGAGCGCCGATATCCACCTCTGATCTATGAAAAAAGGCCAATGAGAGTTGGCAGCCAGTATTTGCATGTCCCGTCCCCGGACATACGGGTATTTAAGCGGCGCAAATACGGGAGTTCATTCAGGATTTTTCTGAGGAGCCGGAAATGGTCCGGCCACAACAGTGGCTCAGTTCAGCGACATGGCGGAGGAAAGACACAACGTGTCGTTACCTCCCTCGGGGAACGGAGGTTACATACGTAACCAAACGTTCCCTTCTGTCGCTCTCTCCACGCTGTGTCGGAGAAGCGACACTAGGGGACCCATTCCAATCTTGCCATGTGCTGAACCGTGTACGTGAACTGCCGATACAGAGGCGGGCAGGGATTCATCCAGTGCCACGCATCGCCTGTACCCGGCTGCATCGCACTCTTCCCCAATGCCCCATACTGAACATCGGGATCCTTCTAGTTACCCTGAGAGGGGAACAAGGCAATGTTTGCCAACATGGGAATGGGCCAGCCTGGCTGGGCCTCTTTTCTCTCTATGTTTCTCGCATAGAGCAATCACGGCCGGGGCCCTTACACACATATAGGGAAGGGGGTCTTACCCAGACCCTGCGGAGACCACATCTGCCCTTTTTCTTGGGGAGGAAAAGTGGTAGACACGTCACACGGCCGTCTTAGGGCTCGTGTGGAAAGTATGGTGCGGTGGTAGATCCAGCCTCGAAAGGGGGGAGTTGCTACAGCACGGCGACTGGGGCAGCTGTAACTGCCTAAGGGAGACACGGTGGTCCGCTTGTAAGGGGACAGAACCGTGGAAATACACACAGGGGGAGTCCGAGCAGGAGGCCTTACCTGTGGAGCACCTATACCAGTACAGGGTAGCCATCAGGGTACCCGCAGTGGCTTGGGTCGGCGAGTTCCTCCGCTGAACCGCGGACCCGGAGGGCTGGGGAGGAATCGACCAGGGTCCCGACTCGGAGTGGGGCGCCCTGGGAAATAAGGCGCACTACTTAACCTTGACGCCAGGAAAGGGCGCTGGCGCAAGCTGATCCACCCGGCCGGTCGGTTCACGTGTTACCGAAGTTCTCACGGGCTCGGACCTGACAAAACACGAGACGCAACCGACTCAACGCGGAGGCTGTAAAACCTCGCGAAGGTGTTGGGTGTTGCCCAACCCGCGGCTCTACAGATGTCTGCTAGGGAGGTGCCCTTGGCCAGTGCCCACGAGGATGCAACACCCCTTGTTGAGTGAGCTCGGACCCGCAAGGGTAGGGGCACGGCCTGGGTGTGATAAGCCAGTGTGATGGCGTCGACAACCCAGTGGGCGAGCCTCTGTTTGGAGACGGCATTCCCTTTCTGCCGTCCCCCAAAGCAGACAAAGAGCTGCTCAGAGCGTCTGGTGCTCTGTGTGCGGTCCAGGTAAATGTGCAGGGCGCGACTGGACATAGCAATGAAAGGGCTGGGTCTGCCTCCTCCCGGGCAGCGCTTGCAGGTTCACTACCTGATCTCGGAATGGTGTGGTAGGAACCTTGGGCACATAGCCCGGTCAGCGGTCTTAGGATCACAGACGTATCTGCCGGACCGAACTCCAGGCAAGTGTCGCTGACAGAGAACACTTGCAGGTCCCCGACCCTCTTGATAGAGGCGAAGCGATCAGCAGGGCCGTCTTAAGAGAGAGGGCCCTGAGTCCAATTGATTCAAGCTGCTCGAAGGGGGTCTCTGGAGTCCTGCCAAGACTACCGAGAGATCCCAGGAGGGAACTAGGCCTGGCCGGGAGGGATTCAACCTCCGGCGCCTCTCAGGAACCTGAGGATCAGGTCGTGCTTACCCAAAGACTTGCCGTCTACAGGATCGTGGTGGGCGGCAATGGCGGCAACATACACCTTGAGGGTGGACGGGGACAGCCTCCTGTCCAGCCTCTCCTGTAGGAACAGGAGCACTGACCTAATCGCGCATCTCTGCGGGCCTTCAGTTCGGGAAGAACACCAACCTGCGAACAAGCGCCACTTTAGGGCGTAAAGTTGCCTGGTAGAGGGGGCTCTGGCTTGGTTAATTGTATTCACAACAGTCGCCGGTAAGCCGGCTAGCTCTTCCGCATCCCGTCCAGGGACCAGACGTGGAGGTTCCAGAGGTCTGGGCGCGGGTGCCAGAGGGTGCCCTGTCCCTGAGAGCGGAGGTCCTTTCTCAGGGGAATTCACCAGGGAGGAGCTGTCACGAGAAGTCTGAGTTCCGAGAACCAAGTCCGAGTGGGCCAGTAGGGGGCCACTAACGTGACACGCTCCTCGTCCTCCCTGACCTTGCACAGCACCGGTGCAAGAAGGCTCACTGGGGGAAATGCGTACTTGCGCAGCCCCGAGGGCCAGCTGTGTGCCAGCGCGTCTGTCCCAAGGGGAGCCTCTTTTAGGGCGTACCAGAGCGGGCAGTGGGAGGTTTCCTGGGAGGCAAACAGGTCTACCTGGGCCTTGCCAAACCATTCCCAAATCAGCTGGATCGACTGGGGGTGAAGCCTCCACTCCCCGCCGGGCAGGCGTTGTCGTGATAGCGCGTCCGCTACGACATTGAGCTTGCTGGGGATGTGAGTGGCACGCAGCGATCTGAGTCTGGCTCCATAGGAGGAGACGGCGGGCGAGTTGTGACATGTGGCGGGAGCGTACGAACTAACGGGAGGAACTTCCTGAGGGCGAGAAGGATGGTCAGCAACTCCAGGCAGTTGATGTGCCAACGCAGCGGGGCCCCTTTCCAATGGCCCGCTGCTGCGTGCCCGCTACACACGGCACCCCACCCGGACCGGGAGGTGTCGGTTGTGACCAGAACGCGTCGGGACACCTGCTGCAGGGGCACTCCTGCCCGTAAAAAGCAGAGGTCTGTCCAGGGTCGGAGTGTTTTGAGGCAGGCGGGGGTGATCCTTACCCGATGCGTGCTGTGGTGCCATGCTTGTCTCGGGACTCGAGTCTGGAGCCAGTGCTGGAGTGGTCTCATATGCATCAACCCCAGCGGTGCGACCGCCGCAGAGGACGCCATATGCCCCAGGAGCCTCTGGAAAAGTTTTAGAGGGACCACTGTGCCTGGCTTGAAGGAAGCGAGGCAATCCAGCACCGACTGAGCACGCTCGCTCGTGAGACGTGCTGTCATTGAGGCTGAGTCTAACTCCAACCCGAGAAAAGAGATGCTCTGAACCGGAGTGAGCTTGCTCTTTTCCCAGTTGACCTGAAGCCCCAAGCGGCTGAGGTGCCGGAGCACCTGGTCTCTGTGTGTGCATAGTAACTCTTGAGAGTGTGCTAGGATAACCAGTCGTCGAGGTAGTTGAGAATGCGGATGCCGGCTACTCGTAGCGGGGCAAGAGCCGCCTCTGCGACCTTCGTGAAGACGCGAGGGGACAGAGACAGGCCGAAGGGGAGGACTTTGTACCGAAATGCCTGGCCGTCGAACGCAAACCGTAAGAAGGGTCGGTGTCGTGGCAGAATTGAGACGTGGAAGTACGCGTCCTTCAGGTCTACCGCTGTGAACCAATCTAGATGCTGAACGCCAGCCAGAATATTTCTCTGCGTGAGCATTTTGAACGGGAGTTTTAACAAGGCCCGATTGAAAACTCGCAGGTCCAGGATTGGTCGTAAGCCACCGCCTTTCTTGGGTACAATGAAGTAAGGGCTGTAGAAACCCTTCCTCATTTCGGTTGGAGGGACGGGCTCTACCGCGCCCTTGGCTAAGAGGGTCGCGATTTCCATGTGCAGGGAACTGGCATGCTCGCCGTGTACTGCGGAAAAGCGGACGCCCTTGAAGGGGGGCCGGAGCCGGGCAAACTGAATTGCGTAACCGAAGTCGAATGGTCCGGTGCAGCCAGCGTGATGCGTTGGGAAGCTGAAAACCACGCTTCCCAGCTCTGCGCTTAGGGGCACCAAAGGGACGAGTATTTTGGACGTACCCGGCGGGGCCTCGCAGCGGGGCGGAACAGTTAATGCAGCGTCGGGCGGCTTCGTTGCAGCCTGAGGCTGGGGTGCTGAGAATAGACTCAAAGCACTTACCTTGCTCCGCGCACCCGGCAGGGGGCGGTTCGTGACTGAGGAGGAGGTCTGCTGGCGTCCTCTGGACTCGTCTGAACCGGCCGGCCGGGGGGCAGTCGTAGGCAGGCGGAAGGCGGGATCGCCGCGTCCGGTGTACCGGGACTGTCGTAATCTGAAAGCAGATTGCCGTGAGAACGGCATTTGCGGGCCAGGTGACCCAGAGGCAAAGGAAATAGCTCTTTTATTGAGAATGTGGGTACCACAGCCCCCGTCAGGGGGTGTGGCAAATGAAAAAACAAAGGATTCTCCTCCCGGCCCTCCACTGGGCGACGGAGCGGTCTTACCACCTCCGGAGCTAACATCTTGGGCTCTGGGTCGGCTGTCTCAGGAACGCTTGAGAGCCTTCCGGGTCCTAGAGGGGGTTCGTGAGACAGGGGGCGTGCGCCGCCTGCGGGGTGCTCGACGCTGGGGCTGAGAGCTGGGCCCAGGTTGAGGCGGAGCAGGAGCTGGTTTCTTCGCAGGGGGATGCCCTCGGCGGGCAGACGGGGCAGGGCCCGTAGCGGCAGGTGTGCGGCGGGGCATGATGTGAGAGATGGCCTCCATCTGCTTCTTCACCGCGGAGAACTGTTGGGCGAAGTCCTCAACGGTGTCGCCGAAAAGGCCAATCTGGGAGACATGTGCGTCTAGGAAGCGGTTCTTGACGGCCTCACGCATCTCGACCAGATTGAGCCAGAGATGGTGTTCCTGGACTACTAGGGTGGCCATCGCCTGTCCGAGTGCCTGCGCTGTGGCCTTCACTCTCAGGGCGAGGTCGGTCACTGAGCGCAGTTCCTGCAGCACATCAGGATCAGGTCCACCCCCGTGCATGTTTCTGAGTGCTTTGGCCTGGTGGACTTGCAGGAGGGTCATCGCATGCAGGGCAGAGGCAGCGCGTCCAGCCGCACTGTAGGCCTTCGCGTTGAGCGAGGATGTTGTCCTGCAGGGCTTGGATGGGAGTACGGGGCGGCCACGCCAGGAGGTAGGGCTACCGGGGCATAGATGGTACGCAACTGCCCTATCGACCTGGGGAATCGGCCCGTATCCGTGGTGCTCTCCGCCGTCGAGGGTGCTGAGAGTGGAGCGGGTGGCACCTAGACGAGCGGAGAGCGAGGCTCTCCACGTAGATGTCAGCTCGTCATGCACCTCCGGGAAAAACGGGACCGGGGAGATGCGTGGCCGCGAATGGCGCGCTGCCCCCAGGAACCAGTCATCCAACCGTGAAGGCTGTGGGGAGGATGGAGGGTTCCAAACCAACCCCACGCTCATGGCGGCCCGGGAAAGCATGTCAGACATCTGAGTGTCGGCTTCAGCCTGGGCCTGCTGGCCCGAAGGCGGCATTCCAGGGGAGTCCTCGGCATCAGACATCACACTCTCCGATGCAGCGGCGAGCTCATCTACTTCGGGCTCGGGAGGATAGACAGCCGGGCCGTGAGGCGAGCCGCTATCACCGCGAGCGTAGACGGGGACCAGCGAGCGTGTCAGGGAACGGGAGGTTCGCGGGGGGCTACCCGGCGAAACTGCACCCGCTGCCGCCCCCAAATCACCCCCAGCGCCAACCGCATCGTCCTCAATCCTGTGGGAAGAAGGAGCAATGCGGGGTGCAGCTGGGGTGGCTTGCTCTCTGTTGAAAGCAAGCCGCGGCCGCAACGTGGTCATGGTCATGTTCTCGCAGTGAGAACATGAGCCATCCACAAATGCCGCCTCGGTGTGATCGCGGCCCAAACACACGAGACAGCGCCTGTGGCCGTCTGAAATGGAGAGCACTCTACCGCATACAGGAACAACACAGGGGCGGAAGGGCATCTTGAAAAGACGCGTCCTGAAAAGGACGTTCAACGCCGCTGTGTTTTGCTCTTTTAGAGAAATTCACTCTTTTCAGGGAAATAACTCTTTTAATACACAGTATGTGTGTGTGTCTGCGCTGTCGAAGCGCTCAGGGGCAACAATGCACGCCGTGCAATGCGAAGGAGAAAGCTGTTGTGCGCCGCCAAGATCCAACAGCATGCAGATCGTCAGAGGAAACAGGAACGTTAGTGGTGTGTAACTCGCAGCAAACTGCAGACAGACCATCGGCTCCGAAGAAATTTTCTGAATGAACTCCCGTATTTGCGCCGCTTAAATACCTGTATGTCCGGGGGCGGGACATGCAAATACTGGCTGCCAACTCTCATTGGCCTTTTTTCATAGATCAGAGGTGGATATCGGCGCTCAAGAGAGACCCCTAGTGTCGCTTCGCCGACACAACGTGGAGAGCGCGACAGAAGGGGAACCATCATTGACACCCTCCACAAGGAGGGAAAGCCTCAAAAGGTAATTGCAAAAGAAGTTGGATGTTCTCAAAGTGCTGTATCAAAGCACATTAATAGAAAGTTAAGTGGAAGGGAAAAGTGTGGAAGAAAAAGGTGCACAAGCAGCAGGGATGACCGTAGCCTGGAGAGGATTGTCAGGAAAAGGCCATTCAAATGTGTGGGGGAGCTTCACAAGGAGTGGACTGAGGCTTCAAATGTCGTATTCCTCTTGTCAAGCCGCTCCTGAACAACAAACAACATCAGAAGCGTCTTACCTGGGCTAAAGAAAAAAGAACTGGTCTGTTGCTCAGTGGTCCAAAGTCCTCTTTTCTGATGAGAGCAAATTTTGCATCTCATTTGGAAATCAAGGTCCCAGAGTCTGGAGGAAGAATGGAGAGGACACAATCCAAGATGCTTGAAGTCCAGTGTGAAGTTTCCACAGTCTGTGTTGGTTTGGGGAGCCATGTCATCGGCTGGTGTTGGTCCACTGTACTTTATTAAGTCCAGAGTCAACGCAGCCGTCTACTGGGACATTTTAGAGCACTTCATGCTTCCTTCAGCAGACAAGCTTTATGGAGATGCTGACTTCATTTTCCAGCAGGACTTGGCACCTGCCCACACTGCCAAAAGTACCAAAACCTGGTTCAATGACCATGGTATTACTGTGCTTGATTGGCCAGCAAACTCGCTTGACCTGAACCCCATAGAGAATCTATGGGGCATTGCCAAGAGAAAGATGAGAGACATGAGACCAAACAATGCAGAAGAGCTGAAGGCCGCTATTGAAGCATCTTGGTCTTCCATAACACCTCAGCAGTGCCACAGGCTGATAGCATCCATGCCACGCGCATTGAGGCAGTAATTAATGCAAAAGGGGCCCAAACCAAGTACTGAGTACATATGCATGATTATACTTTTCAGAGGGCCGACATTTCTGTATTTAAAATCCTTTTTTTTATTGATTTCATGTAATATTCTAATTTTCTGAGATTCTGAATTTGGGGTTTTCATAAGCTATAAGCCATAATCATAAAAATTATATCAAATAAAGGCTTGAAATATCTTCCTTTGCTTGTAATGAGTCTATATAATATATTAGTTTCACCTTTTAAGTTGAATTACTGAAATTAATGAACTTTTGCACGATATTCTAATTTTCGAGTTTCACCTGTATACTCACCCTCATTCCTGAGATGTGTAGGACTTTCCTCCTGCTGAACTCAAACAAATATATTTAGAATATCTCCGCTCTGTTGGTCCTCACAATGAAAGTGAATGGGTACCACCTTAACCCTAACCCCAACCCCAACCAGCCTTTGCTCAATACTTTGTTGAAGCACCTTTGGCACCAATTACAGCCTCAAGTTTTTTTGTGTATGATGCTAAAAGATTGGCACACCTATTTTTGGGCAGTTTCTCCCATTCTTCTTTGCAGGACCTCTTCAAGCTCCATCAGGTTAGATGGGGAGCGTCGGTGCACAGCCATTTTCAGATCTCTCCAGAGATGTTCAATCGGGTTCAAGTCTGGGCTCTGGCTGGGCCACTCAAGGACATTCACAGAGTTGTCCCGTAGCCACTCCTTTGTTATCTTAGCTGTGTGCTTAGGGTTGTTGTCCTGTTGGAAGATGAACCTTCACCCCAGTCTGAGGTCCAGAGCGCTCTGGAGCAGGTTTTCATCAAGGATGTCTCTGTACATTGCTGCATTCCTCTTTCCCTCAATCCTGACTAGTCTCCCAGTTCCTGCCGCTGAAAAACATCCCCACAGCATGATGCTGCCACCACCATGCTTCAATGTAGGGATGGTATTGACCAGGTGATGACCGGTGCCTGGTTTCCTCCAGACATGATGCTTGCCATTCAGTCCAAAGAGTTAAATATTTGTTTCATCAGACCAGAGAATTTTGTTTCTCATGATCTGAGAGTCCTTCAGGTGCCTTTTGGCAAACTCCAGGCAGGCTGTCATGTGCCTTTTACTGAGGAGTGGCTTCCGTCTGGCCACTCTACCATACAGGCCTGATTGGTGGAGTGCTGCAGAGATGGTTGTTCTTCTGGAAAGTTCTCCTCTCTCCACAGAGAAATGCTGGAGCTCTGTCAGAGTGACCATCGGGTTCTTGGTCATCTCCCTGACTAAGGCCCTTCTCCCCCAATTGCTCAGTTTGGCCGGGCGGCTAGCTCTAGGAAGAGTCCTAGTGGTTTCAAACTTCTTCCATTTACGGATGATGGAGGCCACTGTGCTCATTGGGACCTTCAGTGCTGCAGACATTTTTCTGTACCCTTCCCCAGATCTGTGCCTTGGTACAATCCTGTCTCGGAGGTCTACAGACAATTCCTTGGTCTTCATGGCTTGGTTTGTGCTCTGACATGCACTGTTAACTGCAGGACCTTATATAGACAGCTGTGTGCCTTTACAAATCATGTCCAATCAACTAAATGTACCACAGGTGGACTCCAATCAAGTTGTAGAAACATCTCAAGATGATCAGTGGAAACAGGATGCACCTGAGCTCAATTTTGAGTGTCATGGCAAATGCTGTGAATACTGCATTTGCAAAATGTGATTGTTTTTTTTTTTTTAAACATTTGCAAAGATTTCAAACAAACTTCTTTCACGTTGTCATTATGGGGTATTGTTTGTAGAATTTTATGGAAAATAATGAATTTATAAATTTTGGAATAAAGCTGTAACATAACATAAAATGTGGAAAAATGTAAGCGCTGTATTCTCTCCCTACAATTACTGTTTGTCAATAGAGTCACTCATGTAATTGATAAGTCCTCTTTCTATAATTAATCTTGTTACACATATTAATCTTGTTCCTCGTTACACAGCTATTTGCTTTTGTTTGAATTATTGCTATTTTATTTCATCCTGTAATGACTGTGAGGCTTCTGGTTTTACATCTAGGGTCATTGTAATATGTTTGTTTGTCCCAAATGTAGGATTCTTAAATTCCTGGTGGCCAAGCGAAAGTTTAAAGAAACCCTGCGACCATATGATGTAAAGGATGTGATTGAGCAGTATTCAGCTGGACACCTTGATATGCTTGGCAGAATCAAAAGCCTGCAGATGAGGTTTGGTCAATCTACATAAAATAAAGAAAAGAAATCTTTCCAACAAGCAGCATGTAATGGCATTATTTTAGCATAAATTAATTAAAAAATACAATAAAAAAAAATAAAGATTCCCCAAAAGCTTTTCCACAAAGGTCAAGTTTAAAACACGTTTTTGTTTTTTTTTGAAAGGGTGGATCAGATTGTAGGCCGTGGTGCCATTCCATCAGATAAAAAGGTGAGGTCTGAAAAAGGAGAGAAAATAGCTCCCGAACTGGAACACATGGATGAATTAAGCATGATGGGGCGTGTAATTAAGGTAGAGAAGCAGGTAAGCTTAAAAAGTTGTGAATATTGAGAATATAGGGAGAGTGATCCAGCATTACCCTTCCATAATTGAATACCATTCAAATCTATAATGTAAAATTGACAGTTCTGACTATAAATTCTACTTGAGCCACATTCAAACCATTCGTATGCAGATACATCACATCTATGATCGGACATTTTATATTGACAAGGGTTCAATAATGCACAGGCTTTCACAAGCTTAAATGGAACAATATACCACTATATAATTATAAGGAAAATAAATAAAAAAAAACATAATTTATAAAAAATATAAACCAAGGCTGGATTTAGCAAAGCCTGCTGCATTTTTTTATTTTGATTTTTTTACCTGCTGTAATTAGCAAAAACTTAATCTCCATGGCGTGTTCCCCAAAATCATTGTTATCTCAATAGCACATCAACGTTCTTAAATTAACAAGTTTTATGGCCACTTGTAAGGCCATTATGTGCAACTATCTTTCTCACATCTTTCACAGATATAAGAGACAAAATGACATTTAATAATTTGTATGCAGGCTATGCCATTTTCTGTTATAGCAACAAATTACTGTAAAAAAAATAAAATAAAATTACATTATCACACTGCATTGTGGGATAATTGTGTTTCGTCTCCATTATAGTTTTTAGTGTTCTCTTTGAAAAGAAACTTTGACTTATTTAAAGTTAATCAATATTCTTCTAGCTGGTGCAGTTGTGTCATGATACATGATATGTGTATATCTGACAAAAATGCAATATGTGCAATATTTTCATGCAAAAAAAAAAAAAGAAACTCCTGGACATATTGGCGAAAGTTTAGCACCAGCCGACCGGACAGCTCCTGTATCGATGAACTTATATAAAGAACTGTTAAAAAGGCTGTATATACAGGTTTTATATTGATGCACCAGTGTAGCTTGCTAATTCTGAAAAGCATTAATAAATGTAACTATGTGATTACTTGGCATCGATTCAAGCAACCTGATCTTCGAAAATGTTGTAGCTGTGGCAACATTTAGCTAAATGACACTGCATGGTTTTACATGTATTGCGGCAGTTCGAGGTAAAATGTCCACTGAGTGACATTGAAAGTGAGTGAAATGTTCTCCCAAACAGATGATGTTTCACTGTATTAAGAGTTAAATCAACAAACCTACCTCCCTACCCCAAACCTAAAACCTAAACCTGCTCTTCTTAACTCGTACCACGGTCCTTCCCAATGCAAGTTTAACGCTCTACCAGTTGAGCTATGGTGCAGTATATGCTCGAACAAGATTGTAAATTTTGTTGGTTATGTTATACAAATGTTAAAATGTATTTATTACCTTACAAGTCAAGTGTTTATTTCACCAGGAAACTGCTGTGATATGTACAGGTACTTTGAGCAAAGTATTAATAATTTGTTTTTTAAATATAGGTACAGTATAATAATGGGAGTTCAATGCATCAACCATGCATTCAAGAAATGCTTCGTCACAGATACATTATTTCAAGTCTCAGATTTTATGCTCATGACAATATAATAAGGGATTATTGAGGCTTTTTGGAAAGCAATTTATCAAATCTAGTTAGTTCTTGTTAGAGACCATTAAAGAAACTATGTTATAGGACATCTACAGGGTTTTCCTCCTTGCCTGGAGCTTATTCCATTTCATATAATAGAGAAGTGCTTTTGAAAACTGCTGAGATGCAACAATATTGCACACATTATCAGACCCTTGAAAAATAGCACTCAGTGCATAAGATCTTGCCACTCCCTCTCTTTTGTCACCAAAAACAAGCTAGAATCAGCCTAAAACGTGTCTTTATTTCTCTCAGGTGCAGTCCATCGAAAACAAGCTGGACCTGCTGCTGAACTTCTATTCCCAGTGCCTTAACAAGGGCTCGTCCCATTTCACCATGTCCTCCCTGCTGGAACCTGACTTAACGGACTACCACAGTCCCACTGATCAGCATGATCCCTTCCCCTCCGCAAACACCCTTAATATCTCACACTCAGACAGTGGCAACATGGAATGACCCACATGGGACGACTGAAAAATGTAGGTCATCCATCAGCCCCAGGCTGACTGTAGCATCAGGGCACTCATCCAAAGGCTAAATACCTCCCTACACTACCAGCACAAAAAAAACCTGTATCCTTGCATCGGTCCTTTCTTTGCACAGTGGATGGTGGCATCTTGCTTCCTTTGCTAGACTATGCCTTGGAAACACCCTGGTGTTACACAGTGTCTCATTTTTTTATTTATTTTTTTGCCCTTAGTAATGGTAAAACCAATCCTCATTTTTTCCCAGTAAACTACCAATCTCCTTGTGCCTGTTTGCATTTCTTTTATCAGGAACATTTCACCTGAAAAGTACTCTCACTTGAAGATGAGTTTTACTTGGTTTTCTGCGTTGAACATTTGGACTCAATCCAGTAGATGACAGAGTTTTAGCATTAGAGTTTTGCTAAACTGCTGAGCACCAACTCTTTTTCAGTCTTCCAAAATACATGGAGACAAATCACTGTCATTGACTGCTCCAAAACTGTCACCTCTTTTTGATTGTAGATGTCAATTGTTGAACATAAATTCATTTTTTCATTCGTGTTATTTCTTTCTGGAACTCTTGGTGCCAATATTGTTTCTTGGCTTTGTTTTGTCATAGCTTTTGATAATCAATATTGGCTCTCAGAGCAATTATTTTCTAAGAATCAGGGCATTGTGAATCTGAACTGAATAAGATTTTGGAATCTCCTTTTTGGCCTTGGCCTTACACTTTGACCTGATGCAATAAACTCCTTGTGACACAAGAAGTCGCTGATCTTCAAATGAATGTACTGCATTCATTACTCTACCTTGTCTGTTTGTCATTACCATTGCCCTTCAAGAGAATGGCCTCCGAGACAGGAGGACAGTATGATGGATTGTGACCAAGGGATATTGGATGGCATCTCCAGCAATGCGTCATCGCTTGTCATTTTATTCTTGCATGGATTGGCAGTTCTCACTTCTTGGCATTTCAGACAAGAAGAAACATGCCATATTGGGTTTATTCTTCCCACATTGTGGCAAACTCTTGGTATCTTGTTGGGTCATGCTCTTCTGCCACAGCATAATGAAAGCCACAATCTTACAAAAAACAAATTTAAAATTACACAAAAATATTCTTTAATGACATAACCAGCATTAAAATATATGACAGAATGAGGCAGTGCTTTGATTATTTCATGTTTTTTTAAACCTGAAAATGATTATTTTGTTTTTTTTTTAAATTAGTGGGATTAGTTATAGAGGTTGTTCATATGCCCCACTCCCCTCTCTGCCTTGCAGCCCATTTCCTCATTCTGTACGTGCAACTATGATCAAATCAACAAGTCAATATTCAGAAGTCTATTTTTCTCTCCTCCCTATATGTGACTCTCGATAAATTCAGATTAGATTGAGATTAAAGACTGAGGTCTTACAACCAGACTGCTATGACCTCACAATTGATGCCTCACTTTTGCTCCTTTTATCATCCCTGAGAGGTCAATTGGTCAACGGTCTAATAAGATGAAATACTTATCATGCATTCTTTTTCCTCTTGTGATCATACAAAAACACTCACACGTGCCCTTAAAAAAAAGTTCACACAAAAAGGAAAATCCTGTCATAATTCACTCACCCTTACATTGTTTTAAACCTGTATTCTTTCATTTTGAATGTTGACTGAGGCTTACATTCTGCCTTACAACTCTTTTTGTGTTCCATGGACAAAAGAAGTTTAGAACAACATGGGTTGAGTAAATGATGACAGAATTTAAACTTAGCCATGAACAGACTCAAAACTATTTAGGAGGACTGAGAAAACTATGAGAACTGAGATATATCTGAGTCATTCAGAAAGACATTAGTCTGAGTCATTATTATCTATACATGCAGTTATGGGAAAGGTTCCAGCTTTATACAAAATGCTTCAGCCAGCTCAGGTACCAGACAGCATGGATGGGGTGTAGGGAATACAGCACTCCTCTGCCTTACTGATATACACTAACTAGAGCACACAGACCATGCGTTTATGGTACAACGTTGAACCTAAGAGAATGTTTAGGCCACTTATCATGGCATTAATTCATCATTCTGTTGGACAGAACTGGAGTACAGAGTTCAAATAGAGTTTTCTACATAATCTCCTTTGCATCTTCACAGATTTAAATATGTATATGCTTTTGGAAAATCTCATCTACTGTAACAATTTTTCAATATCTCTTGCAATGTTATCTTAGGTTTACCTTGTCTTGCTTTGTTACGATTATTTATTTTCTTTAGTGTTTTTATTTCCTCTACACATTCTCTAACTTCTAGCTCTTTAAACAGAACACTGAACATTTTTAGGCATTAAGCTTTTTTGGTTTTGTTTGTTTTTTCTCACTCATTGATATGATTGGTAATTGCTAATCTGAGAGATAACTTGATCTATAAAATGTATGTTTAACTCTGACATGATTGTAAAAAATTAATAAATCTAGACTTTGTTTATAAAAATACAGGTGTAACAAATCTCTGTAAGAATAATATACATCTCCATAATTTGATCTATATTCATTCTATTTGTTCATGTTTGGGGTAAAATCAATACATTTAAACTTGGAATTATAGTGTTGTCAACCAGGCCATCTTCTGTATTTTAAAATCAAATTTGACTTGCTGTAATTAACCCTTTGGCTGTCATAAGCCCAAATGTAAATGCAATGTACATAGTCGCTAACACACAAGCAAAATATTTAATAGACCACATCTAAAATAAATTCCTCATTCAAAAGATAGACTACACTCACTGCAAGATATAGAATAGTAAAATATAATAGCCTAACTGTGACAATGAATGCCACTTTCTTAGTGTAGTGGTCTAATATATACTTACACAAAAATAATTGTTACTAGGTAAATAATCGATTCTGAAGGTTTTTTTTTTTTTTTTTTAAACTAGTGATCTAATTAGATAACATGAATATTAATGCATCTCATAAACTTCGACATGGAAAAAAATAATTATATGAGCGAATATGGGCACCGGAACTATTTTTTCTTCCACTCATTTTGACGTGCATGAAATGCTCAAATACACCAGCAGTGAGCGCTCACCCGTTCAGTCACAGCGCTCGTTCAGAGAATGAACAGTGCTTTCCAGAGATATAGAAAAACAGCATCTGGAGTTATTCACACTAAATAATGACAAACCTAGACGCGACATAATAATGGGTTTTTGTGACCATTTTTACAGGCTTATTTAAATTAAGAGTTGTTAAAACATTGACAACGAGCTTTAATCCTCGTTAATAAATGATACCCTTTTGAAAATTACCCATGGATTTACTGTTAGTAATATTGTATTAAACATGACTAGTAACCACGTCTGTAACCATGTTTGTTTGTTTGTTTTTGTTTTTTGGCAACAATCAAGGTTTTGATACAATATACCATGGTTTTGCTAAAGCATTACTCTAACTTGGTTTTAGTGGCCATTTAATAATATTTATGGTTAATTGTGTGGATTTGCATGTTGCTTATGCTTACTAATTTTTAAAAGGTAAACAAAGCAACCTAATAATTTTCTCAAAGGCGTCCGTCTAGCGCATATTTACATATGAAAACAATCGAACAACAGCGCAGACGGACACATGAACACTTTAGGTGTGAACGGCCCTTTATTGGAGTTAAATCGGGAGCCGTTCCACTAGGCGGCGACACACTTTAATATGAGAGGTTTAAAATCCCCATGGTGTGACGTAATCCTCTTTGTTTCACTATGGCAGACAGGCCCGAATTTAGAGGTCTCTGTAAATAAAGGTACTTTACTTTACCAGCGGCAGATTTAAAACCCACGCACATATAGTGATCGATCACAGTTGGCCGTTGTTACATGTCTCAGAGATGATGTCACGGAAACGTACTGAGGCAGACAGTGAGATCATGTAATATTGGGTGAGTGCTCCGTGTACGCTGGTGATGTGAACCGTGCTTGTCTGTAGCTTTAACACAATTGCACTGTTTATTAAACTGTGACTCATGAGCTATACTACTTCTCTCTCTATATCGGTTTACGATTTGTGAGAGATAAATAATTGCGGTCAAATCATTTGACATGAGTTAGAAGCTTGTTGTTTCTCCGTTTATGTTAATAGTACGTTTGTGTTTCCTACACGACAAGAAGATGCGCTAAAACATTCAAAGTTGTATACGTTAACGTTATTTAATGTATTTAAATGCACTAATATGAATGATTGTATTTTCATGCATGAGCGAGAAACAACTTTATTAAATGCTGTAAAAATATTGTTCATTGTCTGATCATAAAGCATGCAATTTTAATCATAATGCATGATATCTAGACACTTGGAAGGCAGCTCACTAGTTTTTGAGACTCTAAAAATCGAAGTTGTTTTGCTGTAAGAGTCACTTACAGTGACTTATTGTTTATTACTCGCAGCTTTCCTTAACGCAGTTTGTGTTCCGAATGATCATGTAAATAGCGCAGGTAATGGGATTATCTCAATCTAGATAATAAACCAGATAGCTGTAAATGTTGCTGTAATGTGCCTCTTTATCAGTGTTAACTTGAAAGTTTGATCTCTTCATTGTAAATCGTGTCTCTTCTTTGGATATTTTTTTGCTGCTCTAACGGAAAGAATCGTCTCTACAGAGCGATGAAGCACCAGTAAAAACCAGCTGTGTTACCATATAAACGCATGTGTACCAGCGCAATGGAGAGTGACTGTAGGATCCCCATGGCATGTCTGAGACCACGAATTCTGGCCCTACACGCCTTGTTTTGGGGTTTAGTGTCACTTAGGTGAGAAGAACTACAAATTATGACTTCATGGCCTGTGTGTCCATTATGAACCAGAAAAAGCTTTGATCATATGAGTGTTCATAACATGTTTACTTTTATGATTTATAGAGTGTTTGGAGCAGCACTTCTTAGCGATGAGAAGGCCGCAGGTAATTTAAAATGGAAAATTTTTAGTAGTCCTTACTTTGTTGATATAATAATAATTATGCTTGTGTTTTTGCTTTACAGTTGTGGTTACAAAGGCAGTAAATGCACCATGTTGGCGGGTGGAGGAGTTTGTGGTGGCTAAAGAGTGCAGTATGTGTGATGGTTTCCAATCGGTGAGATTCTAGGTGGAAGGTGGTAAAAAAAAAAAAAGGCAAAGAGTTGAGCATTAAAGGAATAGTTAACCAAAAAGGAAAATGCTTTCATAATTTACTCCCAGATTTGTTTTATTTTCTTCTTCTGCAGAACGCAAAGATTTTTTGAAGAATATCTCAGCTCTGTTGGTCCATACAATGCAAGTGAATGGTGACCACAACTCTGAAGGTCCAAAAAGCACAAAGGCAGCATAAAGGTACTCCAGTGGTTTAATCCATGTCTTCTGCAGCAATCCAATCAGGTTTGGGTGACAACAGATCAAAACATAACTTATTTTTCTCTGCCAATCTTGATATCAATCTCCATAGCTATATCAGGATTTTAAGCTTGATTACATCTAATGTTCTCTGCATGCAGCAAGCAATAGGAAATGTAAACTAACTTGAAATCATGATTCTGCCTAGAGACTGCAATGGCAAGATGTATAGTGAAAAAGGTGTTATACTTTGGTCTGTTCTCACCCAAAACTGATTGGATTGCTTCAGAAGACATGAATTAAACCACTGGAGTCATATGGATTTTGTTGACTTTATGTGCATTTTGGAGCTTTAAAATTTTAATCACTATTCATTTGTATTGTGAGGACCTACAGAGCTGAGATATTCTTCTAAAAATCATAATTTGTGTTCAGCAGAAGAAAGTCATACACAACTGGGACGACATGAGGGTTAGTTCATGATGAGAGAATTTACATTTTTGGGCAGGGACGGATTATGACTTGCAAAGGCCCCGGGGCCAATTTTCTCCAAGGGCACCCTCCAAAACTCTGTGTGTATTTAACAATTGTTTTTCATTGTTCATGGGTTTTCGAGTGGGGGGGATTGCCAAACTGGATAGCACAACTTTAAAGCCCAGGCCCCCCCTCCAGGCAGTCAAGGGCCCCTGGGCACTGGCCCCATTGGCTCAGTCGGTAATCCATCCCTGTTTTGGAGTGAACTATTCCTTTAAGGCTTGATGTATTCAGCAAGCTGTAGGGGTCAATAAAATATTTTTTCTGGATTTTGCTTGCAATTGTCTTCTAATGGTTTGCAGTAAAAATTTTGTATTTAAACAAAAAGCTCTCTGCAGCATAATGTATATCACATTAGATTAGATATTATATAATTTTAAACTGAATGAGGTTATTATAATGGAGTACTTCAGTTTTGATTATATTGTGAAATACTCTAATGCAATTATTCTAAAACCTCTTTAATCTTCACAGAAAACATTAGCAGCATGCAGCCAAACTGGATTTGTAGAAAAGATCAACTGCACCAAATCCAACAAAGATGAATACAAGAGGTGAGTGGCTTTCCAATCTACTGGTAAATTTTCTCTCTTCTCTTCAGCTAACAATGTTTCTCTGACTTGCTGTAATTCAAATTTGTTTTTGTAGAAGTGCTTTAAGTAATGTTAGACTTTTTACTAACATTTGTCAGACATGGCCAATGAATTCTTTCAAATCTTTTCACCCATTCTGTAAAAATTGTATTACCCTAATATTGTTCCAAACTCATATGATTATTAAAACTACTTAAATTTTGAGTTGCTTCCCACCAAAACCTGCCATATGCCTTTTAGAAGACTTAGAATCTAATGCACAAATTGCATGGACTACATTTATCATACTTTTTAAGCTTTAAAGTGAGACATTATCCAAAAATGTGTGTTCTGCATAAGAAAGTAAGTCATACAGGTTTGGAAATACATGAGGGTGAATACATTTTAAATTTCCAGACGATACAGAAGATAACAAATCAGATTCTAGTTGAAAATTAAGAAAAGAGAAACTAATTTATTACGCTCTTTTGCTTTTTTTTCCCCCCCATCAGTTGTCGCTCTACCAAAATGGAGGAGCACCTCTTCTGGAAATTTGAGGGCGGTGTGCTGACTCTCACTGTAGTCTTTGCAATACTGGTGTTCGCTAGGCAACGGTCACTTGACCGCCAAGCCTCAGACAAGGTTCGGAGACAGATAGAATCTATTTAGTATATCAAGCTGTACTAAAACCTAAAGGACATATGCTAGACAGGAGGCCTGGAGTTACAAGCTCTCAACAAAGGGCATAACCCAACAGTCCATGGAGGCTTCTGGGCTTGATCTCTGGTTTTATCTTTCTGAATGGGTACAATGTGCCCTTACTCTCCAGTCAGACAATATTTTTTGGATGCTACATCCCTGTAAAGTGGACTTTATATATCTGTTAACTTCAAGAATTTGAATAGTGAACACGCATCCAAATTGACAAACATAATGCAAGATAGGTGTCTAGTCCCTATTATGTAATAGAAGATGTACAGCTCTGCAAATACCTGTTTTTTCAAATGCTGGGAAGACAGTGTGCATAGAGACAATACTAAAGCACAAAATATTTTGTGAAACAGAATGATCTGTGTGGTCAATGTCCTGAAGAAAGATATTATTTGTTGGGATTTGTTTTGTTAGGATGAGTTTCAGTGAGTCTGAAAGTTTTGGTGGTTGTCATTTGGCTCAGATATTTTGGATAGTAAAAGCTTTCACCTGATTTTGACACATTCATCCATTCACTCCATTAACATTACAGTGTTATTTACTTTAATGAGTCTGAAAGTAATTTAATTATTCTTATACATGCAGTTGTTGTCTGTAAAGTCTTTATTTTGAGTATGATTTGAGTTTTTTTCCTGACAGTTCTTTCGAGACTTGCAGGTGCCCTTTATTTAATTATTTTGACTCTGTATTGTTTTACTTTCAGTCTGTGTTTGTCAAACTCTGTGACCAGATGTCTTTCTTTATAATGCCTGTCATAAAAATACCAGCACTGTACTTACATCTGACACATATATGCAAGACTGCATTGTAACGCATGTTAAAGTTGATTGATGAGGTGAAAAGGCCAAGATGTATTAAAATCAACCCAACTTTTCTTTTTCCATATTTCCTTGTTTTACTTGAATTTTATTATTATTTTTTTAAAGAATTTAAAAGTAAAATAGTGACATGTGTTTCTCTTGCAAATGAATGTTAGTGCATTGGAGGTGATATGGCACATATGTTTTTGTGCTACCATCTTTGAAAAATCTTTACTCTCCTGTTTTGGGTAGAGAACTTCTTTTATAATTTTCCTCCATACGTTTATTCACATTAATGAATAGTTTGGCTGAACAATACCTTTTTGTGAACTCTGTTTCTTGTATACTGTTTCTTTCACCACCATCAGGAAGCCACAGGATCATGGCCAGGCTTTGTCTCTTTAGTTAATTTTAATGATTACTTAAATTGTATAAAGTGTATTTTTATGAAATATGTGTGACATTCCTGAAAAATAGGAATAAATGCTGGGGTAAAGGAAGTTTTTGCCTCAATTTGTCAAGAATGTTGTCAAATTCCTGATGAAACGTTGTGCATGCATATTGTCATGAAACATTTGAAGTTACAAACTATACCATAAATAGAAGTGAGTGCACTTTGATCCTTCTGGGCAGGAGCAGATGTGATCATGCTGAGAATATCTCATCGCAGAACAGAACTTTGCTGTGTTACACGGGGGAGGAAGTAATGCTAAATAATAAGATATACTTTCTTTTCAACAGAGATACTGAATCCAGTGAATAATAGCCCTGCACACAAACAAGCCTTTAGTTTAAATATGCACACAGTTGACTGCAAGCCAGGGTTACAGAGGATTAAATGTAACGACAACAGGGCTATTTCAAAAGTAATCATGTGATGTTGGGAATTGCATTATATGTTCATCTTTGAAAGATTAAGATGATTTATACTCAAATTATTTAGCAAATAATTAGGTCATAATGGTTCTGCTAACCAAAAAATAACTTGCAGGGATAGTTCACCTAAAATTTTTAATGTTCTCATTTACTTACCCTCATGCCATCCCAGATGTGAATGACTTACATTCTTCTTCAGAACACAAACAAAGATTATGAAGTAAAAAAACTCTGATGGTCTATTCATTGCAAGTAAATGGTTGCCAGTACTGATTGTGAAGTCCAAAAAAGCACATAAAGGCAGCATAAAAGTAATCCATAACAATCCATGTCTTCAGAAGCGATATGATAGGTGTGCATGAGAAACATAAATATTTAAGTCCTTTATTTACTATAAATGTATTTTTATACAGCCCTCTTCTGCACGTTCAAGAGAGTTCTTCTGTTTTTTGCCGATTCGCATTCTTTGTGTAAATCACCACCAAATTGACAGGGTGGAGAAAGAAAAAAGAGAGGGATAAAGTAAAGGAAAATAATAAATTAATCATATTTACATAACAGCAGGTGGCAATATGCACAAAGAATGTAAACTGGAAAAAAAAATAGAAAGAACTCAAAGTGCAGAGAAGAGCTATTTGAAATTAGATTAATGAGAGCGAGAGAGAGAGGACTAATATTGATCTGTTTCACACCCACACCTATCATGTCGCTTCTGAAGACATGGATTAAACCACTGGAGTTTTATGGATTACTTTTATGCTGCCTTTATGTGCTTTT
The DNA here is from genome assembly GCF_025860055.1 of Xyrauchen texanus. Taxonomy (NCBI): domain Eukaryota; kingdom Metazoa; phylum Chordata; class Actinopteri; order Cypriniformes; family Catostomidae; genus Xyrauchen; species Xyrauchen texanus. The sequence goes on along the minus strand of NC_068285.1, from coordinate 24,367,574 downwards.
TGGAGCTTTACATTTTAGGTCACCATTCACTTGCATTGTATGACACACAGAGATTAAATATTCTTCAAATAATCTTTGTTTGAGATCTGCAGAAGAAAGTTATACACATCTGGGATGTCATGAGGGTTAGTAAATGACGAGAGAATTTTCATTTTTGGATGAACTATCCCTTTAACAATGCATTCAGTTTCTCTGTTCAAGTTCTGTGTTGCTCTTCTAGAAGTTCCTAATGCCACTTTTATATTAATCGTTTTTTCCCATGGTCGGTCTTTTCATGATTTGCTTGTTAAATCTAAAATACCTCATGAGCTACGGAACTTACCTGGATCATATGCCAAAAAAATACACGCTTAAAACGCATTGTAAGAGGAGCCAAATACCAGAATTGTTGTCCTCCTTTTCGGACGTCTGTATACACCAGGGGGGGCGGTTAAACGACCTGTCTTTGATGATTTTCTTGATGTCCTGTCACAGTTTTAGTATGTAATAAAGAGCATGTTTTCCGAAGACCCGAAGCTCGGAGTGTTTAGAACAGAGTCGAACATCCACGCGCGCAATATTGTTACTCACCTCTTCAGTCGTCTTCTGTGAACGGTCCCATCTTGTCCAGAAGTCTTCCTTCCAACCTCATAGATTATTTTCGAAAATATGTATAAAATACAGTGACGCGTAAAGATAAGTTTGACATTAGGATTGTATATTAATGTCACCTTGAAGTGCTTCTTGTGTCAAAATCACCCGGCGCGAGCATGCACGTAAAGGACTTAAAGGTTGAACCTCACACAAGGTTGATCAATATGATGATCAACTGATTCTGAGCGGTTTTATTGGATTTTCGAGGAATTGTTGAGCCTTTTTATATGTACATTTCATTTACGTGTCACACCTTGATCCATTTCTAAACTTCAAAGACTTTTTTATATTTGTTTTATTTCTATTGATGACCACATTATAACCTGTGGGCAGTTCTCACATGCTAATCATATTTTCAAATAGGAGAGGGAGTCTCTGTGCAACTAATGAGAATAAGGTTACATCCCTCAAATAACCTGTTGATCATGAACGATCGCACCTATAGCAAGTGCAGCATGCAACAACACGCTTCTGTTCAGACCTTGTTCTACCGATGTTTTGTTTTATTTAGACATACATAAATTATAAACTTACAGAGACGTCAGACATACAAGTATCAGTTAGGCAATATGCAGAAACAGACAGCATTAAAGACATATTAATAACAAAAATATGCGCGTTTGATCATATATATGTATTTTATGTAAATAACAAACATTATAGCATCAATCACCTATGAAGTTTCACACGTTGAAAACCGTTAAACAGATAAGGTGTTTTTTTTTTGCACAGTGCCTGAGGGGGATGATAGTCGCGCGAGCTCAATCAGTAGCAGCGCAAGAAGAACGTGTTGCAGGCGGTTCCTCGCAGACAATCACACAGTCGACCGATTCGTGGTCCATGCTTCATGGCGCAGCGCTCCCCCACGTCGCACTACGAGACATGGTGCATAACATCACATATTTTGATTGTCACTAACTCGTAGTTGATTATGAAATCTATTCTAAGGGGTCGTTCACACCGAACACGTCATCCACATTACTACATGCAAAATTGAGCGTCTAAACGCTCTTGCGAGAGACCCGGAAAAGTGTCTGTCCAGCGCATGTAAAAAACGTTCGGACGCACTGGGTGTGAATGGCCCCTAAGAAAACTTGAAAAAGTTGTGCATGTTTACCCTTGGTATGACACTAGCTTTTTTCTCCACAGATATCCGATTGTTCTGATCTCCATCCAAAAGGTCCTCGAGCGCTTCAGCCTGAGTATAACCGGAAAGAAATATATGGAGGAAAATTTGCCCAGAGCTATTATTTTCTACATCAAGTGCAGATTTCTCAGCTTCCTTAATAATAATAATAATAATAATAATAATAATAATAATAATAATAATAATAATAAATACACGTTATTACTTAAAATGTTTAAGTACATGCCATTTAGAGACTTTAATGGTGTGATTTTAACTATATAATTCAATTTAAAAAAATTAGTTCTGGTGAAACATGTAGATCAAAAGATGAAACCAGTCTGGTATTGAGTTATAGCTGCTATCTTAACACGTATGCGAGTCGAAGTGTGCAATCTTAACACTTTCCAGTACACTATAGGCGACTCTTATTTAGTCTCTTACCAGGTCTCTTTTGATGAACTGCTCCTCTTGTGCGGACAGTCTGTTGTCCAGTGACATCTGACCCCGGCAGAGACTCAACAACGACAGGCAAACGCTCAGGTATACCGCCGCTCTCACGCTGTCCATGGTGCTGAATGCTTTGGCGCTAATAATCTTTTAGATATAAAAGTCCTTTTTTATTAGGTACTATTTTCTGTTTCAGTGATTCCAGCGTTGAAAGTTGTTTTGTCAGTGCTTGTGCTCTGGCTACTGGTTGCAATTGCTTCAATGGATTCTTGGAAAACTTTCTCTACTTATACGATGTGTGGTCCTGATGTATTCATGCAACGTCACCGCATCCGTAATCATTCATTTTAAGAACCAGTTGGGAGTCATTGTATGGGTCAGGGATGGACTTGCTATAATCTTGCAGTATGGTTGCAGATGTAGGCGTTGCTAGACCCTATTTAAGAGGTTGTTAATAAATGGAGAACAAGAAGGGAATGAAACATGTTGCCAATACATAGACAGTTATGAAAATGCTGTATATGGTTTGCCTTTGTCAATGGTTCTTCATGAAGTTTCAGTTATTTTTATAATTTTATAACTGTTTATTATAGAAAATGACAATATTCTGAATTAATATTTGCAAGCCATCTAGCATGAAGCTGTAATATCTATAATGTCTTAGAGTCATCATTGTGTAGTTTGATTAAATATGATTGTAAATTGTGTATAACAATAAAACATTTAATAATAATTGCATTTAGAGCCCCAGTGAGCAAGCCGAACACAAAACTCCATAAGATGTTGGTTAATGGAGAAAAATAACATTGTGAGAAACCAGACTCACTTTGGGGGCCAGTTCCCCTCTGGCTAACATCATGATTATAATGCCAGTATTACTTATTTATGTGCAGTGCAAGTCATGCTTTAAAATTATTAAACTAAGTAAGTGTTAAGGGTCAGTGTTTAAACAAAGACTTTGTAAGAACTACAAGATTAAGGACTAATGTCTTTGACGTTCATCCTGGATTAACTGCAGAAGTTCACATAGATGCAATTGTCCTTGTTAGTTGGCTGATGAAGGCTTTTGTTGGCAATTAATTGATAATCTATGTATCCCATTATAAGAGTGTAGTCCATCATTAGACCAAGGTGATGCAGGCAGAGATCAGTGAGGTGGATTATAGTTCGACCGGCAGGTCATTTCAGTGAGGTTTGGTGAGGTCCATCCTAAGTCCAAGGATCAGGCAGTGGCATAATTATTATTGTTGTTTTAGTTATTTACCTTATCATTGTTGATTTTATGTGAATTAAACGTTTCTATGTTTTGGAGATTGAGTGTAATTGATGTCCTTGTTGATTGATGTTTAGTCATGTGACATTAATTGAGAAATGGTGCAGGGTATTTAAGGGTTGTTGTTTTTGTGTGTATGTGTGTGTGTGTTTATGGTGTGATGAAAATCCGTGTGGCTCGAAACGTCACCAAGGTGGGAATATATCAGTATTCTATTGTTAGGGCTGTGGTGTGCTGACTTTTTCTTTTGAGGCTCTATTGACTGCTCTGCCAAATCTGTAGTCTACAAAAACGTGCTTGGCATTTGGTTTTACGTCTTGTATTAGAATTTCTTTTTAGCTATTCAAAGGCTATTCAAATTAATATGATGGCCTTTTATATTATGGATATAATGCAATTGCAAGACCAGATAATAAAACAAAGACCCCTTTTTATTTAAAACAGCAATTTAAAGATTAACAGACATGATTAGATTAAGCATTCAGTATGTAAACAAAGCAAAGATAATAAATTACAGTTTGTCCTTGCAATTGATGTAAGCATTCTTTCATAAATGTTAGTGTCACTAATTTGTGTCATAATTTCCAGTTAAGCATTTTTACATTTATTAATTTAGCCATTTTTGTCTCATCAGTGGATTATAATTGAGGAAGGCTGCCTACAACATCAGTGATTCATCCCAAACAGAAGATGTTTCCAGAAACAGTTTCTTCTAAGGTACTCTAAAACTTAAACTACAAAACAATTGTTTAAACTTCAACAATAGTAGATATTCAAGGAAACATTATGTTTCAAAAAATTAAAACAAGAGCGTTCAATGAAAGATCTTGTGAACACACCCGTGAGTGATTAGATGCATGGAAGGTTACACCTCTAATTGGCACCTGCTGATTTCAAACCAACATAATCAGAATAAAATACTCTATATTTTTGAATATCTTGATACTTCACTCTCTGCATAATTTCATCACCCATGCATTTTCACAACAGACAAGGACACTTTTATTCTATTATCCATTTCTTGTGTCAGTGCTCTAGAGAACTGTATTGTCAATTCCTATCCAGCACTGCCTTGTTCTGACCTTTTTCAAACCAAGTTTTTCCTGAAACGTTCAACATGATCTGCAATGTATTAGAAAACGTTGTTTGTCAAGGGCTGAAGAATCAAGTTGAGATTGAGCAGACTATGAAAGAATAAAGACAGCTTCCCGAGAATGTCTTACATTCTGATTAGGTGCAGTCAGATCTGACATTTTCATTTCCTCACCTTGTTTCATTTCTCTCTTCTGGGGAAGACACATCTTTTCAACAGCTCGTAATTAAAGCTCAGATCTTCCCAAGTCAACGATCACATACGTGTGAAAATGAAAGAAGGGCCATCAAAGGGGAGGTGTGAAGGTATTCATTTGTGTGTGAATGTGTAGAAGTGACTCATGACATCTGTACCAGGTCAGTTACAAGTCCGTAGGGGACACATCTTTACTTATGGCGCTTTTCCACTACACAGTACCAGTTCGCCTCGGCTCAACTCAGCTCGACTTTGTTTGGTTTTCCACTGTGTAAAAGTTGTACCTGTACCTGCTTTCGGGTACTTTTTTTCGTACCACCTCCGGCGAGGTTCTGAGCGGGCTGAGGCGATACTAAAATGTGACGTAAAAACAATGCCGACTGCTGATTGGTCAGAGAGAATCGTCACTATTCACTGCGTCATCATTGCGCGCGCCAGACGGAGTAGCCAGAATAACCCCGCCATTTTTAAATAGTTTAAAAAGTAAACACAGATATAGCCTACAAAACTATTATTATGGCAACTCGGAAGAATACGCCGTGGTCAAACGAGGAGGTGCAGACTTTTCTTTGTTTGGTTGCCGAAGAAAGGATCCAGCGAGAGCTTGATGGGGCAACGAGGAACGAAAAAGTTTATCGAGAAATCTTCGAACTGCTGTCCACACATGGCTACAACAGGACTTTCCAGCAATGTAGGGAAAAGTTAAAAAACTGAAAAGTGACTACAGAGCTGTAAAGGACCACAACGGCCGCAGTGGTTCAAACCGAAAAAGCTGGAAGTGGTATGAACAGATGGACGGTATCTACGGCCATAGACCGGCGAGCAACGGGGGGGAGGGTGGACTTGACTCGGCCACCAGTTTGTTGGAGTCGCTGATGGAGGATGGTAAGTGTTTTAAGTTTACATTACATTAATTCTGTAGGCGCACTCAGCTCGAGAGTTATGTTTTCTGTAGGCTGGCTTTTGAAAAGCTGAAGCTCACTTATAACAACGAAGACTGTAAACTTGTGTCGCAGATTAGAGTACATGATTAACAGTTCTGTCATCTGAACAGCAATTTTATCGCTAATATTGCTTTTATCCTTCATCTTTTAATTTTTAACAAAAATAAGGTCAAATGTAATGTCCAAGCTAAATTTAATTCACTTACCACCTGTGTGGTGGGATTTACAAATCACTAAATGGAATCACATTGAAAACCCTAATAAATTGACTTTACTCAACTGATTAGGTAAACTTGTTCCCTCAATTGAACTGAGTAATAGCATCTCCAAAACTTTTGTAATTAAATTCACTTAACTATTTAAGTAAAGGTAACTAGATGCAAGTAGACTTAACTCAGATTTGAAATGTAAATGTTTGTTTCAACTTAATAATTTTAATTGAATGGACTCAAATTTAGGTCAAACAATGACACAACTTAAATAATAAAGATTATAACTGATTCTAGGTCAGTTATCAAATAAATGTATTTCTCCACAAAAATGCATATATACCTTAACTTCAGTTGCACGTGTAGCAAGAGAATTGAGAGCTTGGCAACTATTAGTGTGACCAAAGGGGTCACAGATCACTAATGGTGACATCACATGGAACCACTATTTGCAACAAAACAACATAAATATTATAATTTTATTTTTAACATACAATCTATTTTTTCTAACATGTCAAAATGTCAATGTGAGTGTCTCTCTCCTCTTGGAATGTGATTGGGTTGGGGCACCCCATAAAAAGAAGGAAGGTTATTTATTTTCTTATACATAAGAAATATGATTGTGGCAGGGCGGAGGGCGGGGCCGGGTCGTGATCCTACACACCCGGTCCCGTATTAGGCTAATTAAGCCTCCGTGAGGGATAAAGGTCGACTGCAGAGGATCGTGCGGGAGAGGGAGATCGTTTACGGACATGTCCATCATGTGTGTGTTTATGTTGTCTTTTAAGTTTATCATTAAACTATTATTTATATTGAAAAGCTGGTTCTCGCCTCCTCCTTTCCATTGACTACTTTACAATGATATAGTGTTTCTTCAAGAAAGAACATCTTTCCCCGCAGGAAGCTGAAAAAGTTGGGAAGATGTGGGGTGTACATGTTTTCTGTAGTGCTGGCTCAGGTAAGAGCAGGGGAGTCATTACATTGATAAGTAAACATCTACAATTCAAATGTCTCAAAAAGATTCAAGATAAATTAGGAAGAGTCATTATTGTTTTAGCAGAAATTCAGGGGCAAAGAATGATTTTGGCTAATATTTGCGCACCTAACGTCAATAATCAGGGCTTTTTATAGATCTTGAAGGGATGTTGCAAGCTGCTGGCGCCCCTCATGATATAATATTGGGAGGAGACTTCGATCTATTGATGGACTCAGTCCTTGATCATAGTGAAACAAAAGTGTGTTAGCCCCCTAGAGCAACATTGACGCTTAACAGGATGTGTAAAAATCTTGGACTTACAGATATTTGGAGATTTTAAACCCATCTGTAAGGATTATAAATTCTTTCCATCAGTACATACATTTTATTCTAGAATAGATTTTTTATATCTAAGTCCCTCATTTCATCTGTCATTGATTGCTCAATTGGAAACATCTTAGTCTCAGATCATACCATGGTGAGTATGACAAATGTTAAAGGCTGAAGTTAATGTTTATATGGAGACCAACTGGTCCTCTGTATCCTCTGTGGCCATGGCTTGGGAGGCATTTAAGGTGGTTCTAAGGAGTCAAATCATATTGTAAGATTATATATGCATAAGAATTCCACCAACATGATTTGAAACGAGGAAAAAAAACAGCCTTTCAGTTTGGAATGTTTAAACGTTGTAAATAACTGGCCTTCAAAAGAACCCCACCCAGTTAAAGCAGACTTTTCTTCTGTGCAAGGTTACCATCAGATTTGCACAACTCTGAAGACATTCCATCTTAATAATGCTATCACTACTAATAGATCACTTTGAACTGTGGTAACGTTTGTACCTGTAAACATTTGTTTGTGTATGAAGAAAAATCTGATGACAATGAATTTCATGTCTCTTTTACCATTTGCAAGATATAAAGTTTTCTAAGTTCTATTTTTAAGCGGGAAATGTTCAAGAGTCTGAAACAAAGGACCATAACTCAACTGTCGGAAAAGACAGCCCAGTTGACCATGTGACTCTGAAAAGTCACTTCTGATTGGCACAGGACACCTTTGGGGGATGCGGCCAATTTCAGTTCAAATAGTACCAAACAGGAAGAACACGTTCTCTTGCTCTCTTCCTCTTGACTCTGCTCTCTGAACACTCTTCCTCCATGTTTGCTCTTCCGACCACTGCACTGCATCTCGCCGTAACCAAACTCATGCCATATGAGATCCAAGGGAGCTCGGGACTTGAGGTCCCGAGAAAGCTCATCACTCTCTACGGTTCACAAACCCATGAGAAGGCCTCGCTTCACAGCTAACGTCATTCATACAGACAATAAATTTGATCATACAAAGAGATGAAAACATCGACAGAATGAACTTTCGACCAAGCGCCAAGAACCTTTCAACAAACGCAAGGAAACACCTCAAAGACAAGCAAGTACATCTCCAATATTTTGCTCAAAGTGCTGGTGTATTAATCAAATAATTTGGGTAATCCGATAGCAAATCGATGTAGATTCAAAGCAGGATGAAATAGTTCTTAAGGTATTGTCAACAGACTCTGTAGATTTAATCTTCACTGTACTGATCAGTTATTTCACATTCTGTCACTTTTCACCCAACCTGTCTGATGTATTTATGTGTTAGATGAGATTTATGTTTAGAATAGTAATAAAGTTTGTCTGTGTTCAAAGATGGCTCGACTGTGGTGTTTTTTGATAAATAATCTCATCCCTGTTTCTGAAATATTTAGCTTCTAAGCTGAACCTAAATACATGTGATATTATTTTCAATAAGCCATGAGAATAATATCACTCCAATAAGTTAATTAATCATAATTCACTTATTAAAGCTAATTCCTTACAGTAGCAATTGTGAGCTGGTACAGCTAGACGTTGTATTATGATTTCAGTGGTGGAGAATCTATTAAGACAAATAATCTAGTTATTTGTTATTTATCTAATTTATAATGGTTGTCGAACATGACTAATTCCATTATACATTTCATTACCTAATAAGGACAGTTTAATTTAGTTCATAGCTCACATATTTCAAGACCCTAAATTTAGCATGCATGCAAATTACCCTACATATAATGATGGTAAAATGTGTGCAAAATACGCATTTTAACTGATTGAGTCCACATCTCTAAATTATATATGTAAATACCCTACAATACAGTATGCCTCATTCATCAAAAAATCTAAAGCACGAGAACTCGTGGAGCTGGAAGGGAATATTTGAAGTGCCAATGCAGAGCTGATGCGCCGAATGTCATCTGATGGCCTCAGAGAATTGACCCGATTGAAATACAGATATAATACTATTTTGTTGTGGAAGGTGGAGTTTTGGTTATTCTGGGCAAGACAGTTATATTTTGAGTCATGGGACAAAGCAAGGAAGCTTTTGGCTAGATATATAAAGCAGAGAGAGTCTTTTTCTACTATTCCCTCAGTGAAATCTACTGATGGTAAAATATTTACTCGGCCATTGATATTAATCATGATTTTAAAGAATTCTATCTTGTTCTTTATAGTTCCACGTCTTCATCTACCGAATCTGCCCGGATCAGTCTGATTCTTAAAAAGGACAAAGATCCAACTGTGTAAGTGTTACCGTCCAATTTCCCTGATCCAGCTAGACATAAATATATTGCCAAAATTTCTGGCTAACCGATTAAGTAAAGTTATGACATCTCTTATACATATAGATCAGGTCGTGTTTATTAGAGGCTGCCACTCTATATCAATATCATGTGGTCAGTGGCAAATGATCAGACTCCGGTCGCTGCCATCTCATTTGATGCCGAAAAAGGCATTTTATATAGTAGAATGGGATTATCTTTTTAAGATTTTGGAAATATACGGGTTTGTGAATACTTTTATTGGATGGATCAAGTTACTTTATAGACACCCTGTAGTGGCAGTACAAACAAATGGATTAATTTCAGATTATTTTACTCTGGATAGGGGCACCCAGCAGGGTTGCCCTCTTTCCCCATTATTGTTCTGTCTTGCCCTGGAACCATTAGCAGCCACAATAAGAAAGGAGGAGGATTTTCCAGGGGTGTGACGCATAAGCTTTTGCTTTCGCAGATTATATTTTATTCTTCTCCGACCCTACAAGATCTATGCCTTGCCTCCACAGAATTATTAATTCATAATTATAATACAATTGTAAAGGATACAATTGGTCTAAATCCGAAGCTTTGGCTCTGACTGCGTATTGCCCAGTAAAGGCTTTCCAGCCGGGCACCTTCCAGTGGCCCAAACAGGCTAAATTTGTCTGATTTATTTAAGAGTTAATTTTAACCTCTTAATAAAAAGGTTTTCGAACAATGTGGGCGGGTAGGCTTCATTACATTTAAGATTAAGTTTCAACTTTATTGTCATTGTGCAGAGCCAATTAAATGCAGTTGTTTTCGCATATCCCAACTAAGCTGGGGTCAGAGCACAGGGTCAGCCATGAAATCGCACCCCTGGAGCAGATAGGGTTAAGGGCCTTGCTCAAGGGCCCAACAGTGGTATCTTGGCAGTGCTAACTGCCAATGATCACTGCCAATGATTGTAAAGGTTAATGTTATTAAAATTTATTTTATTCCAAAATGTAACTACCTTTTACAATCTCTCCTTGTAGATGTCCCCCCACTCTTACTTCAAGCAATTTGATAGCATATCGAAGTCTTTAATTTGGAATGGTAAGCATTCAAGATTTGGTAAGCATCCTATAGACCGTTTGACAGTGGGCCAGTCCTACCCAAGATTTAGTTTTTTTATTATGCATTCGGTCTCAGACATTAAGCTTACTGGTCGCATCCACCTGAGAGAGCACCTCCCTGGTTTTGTATTGAACAGGAAGTTCTTGCCCCTATTTTGCCATTACAAAGCCTTTCTATCAAACTAATCAGAGAAGTTAAGATACACCCCGTTATTTCGCATTTGCACGTGGTTTGGACAAAAGTGTCCAGAGTATTTAATTCGGTAATTTATTTAAATGTTGCCTCGAGCATATGGCTGAATTACATATTAATAAATCCCCTTTCTGCTGGTCAGACTGGATTGTGAGGGGGATTACTACACCTGGTGACCTATATGAAAGTGGAATGTTGAGATCTTTTGAAAATTTGGTTCATCATTTCAGTATCTGTATTGATTCTACAGTTCTACAGCTGTGCCATCTGCTCTGTATTGTTTTTGGGAGTATTATCCCGCTAAAGCGGCCGACACCCTGGGAGAAGTGATTACTGCTTTTGGAAAAGGACATGAGGCATCAGTGTATTACTCCCTGCTAATTCAAAGTCTGGGGGACGGAGCTTCAAATTCTCTCAAGACATTATGGGAGAAAGATTTCAATTTTGTATTGGAGGAGAGAGTGTGGGCTAGGTTTCAAAAAAATTTAAAGTCTGCATCTAGAGATGCAAGGGTGCACCTTCTGCAATTTAAGATTTTACATAGATTCTATTGAACCCCCTCAAGATTGGATAGGCTTGGTCTTAAAGACACACCCACCTGCTGGTGATGCTAATCAGAAGATGGAGACACAGCCCATGTTTTTTGGGGGTGTTATAAGATCCAGGAATTTTGGTTGAATGTTCTGAGTTTTTTGTTTGATGTTTAAGGCACTCAAATTTCACTCTGTCCCAGATTCTGTATTTTGGGCGATGGGGCGGTTATACATTTTGGGGATAAACACATAAAAAACTGGGTTCTGACTAGCATTATGGTGGGCAGGCACATTATTTTAATGGGATGGAAGTTGGATAAGGCACCCTCATTTCCAGAGTGGTGTGCTGAGATTGGGAGAGTAGCTGCTTTTGAAGGGATGTCAAGCAGAAGGCTGGGGGTTCAGAATTTGTTTGAAACTGTAAGGTGGGTGCCAGTGAGTCTGGGCTACTCCTCGAGAAAACAAAAGGCTCAAGTGAGAAGTAACATCTGAACTCTCTCTTGCATATGTAACAGCAACATCCGAGATGCAACAAACTGTGCAGCTAACACCTCCCTTCTAAAGTCTCTTCATCTCACTCCTCCTCCTCACTTAAAGCTCACTATATGTTTGGTATCATTTAAAGTCTCTCAGTGCGCCTGGTAAACTGGTCTCATCCTCCCAGCTATAATGAAAAGCAAAAAGAAGTAATAAAATATGAGAAATGTGGTGTGCCCCTTAAAGGTGTGCCCTCCCCCAGATCCTTCATACAAACTACCTCTGTATGTAAATCTACAGGAACCCCCTCAATAGGGGACCAAATCTTATTATAATGACAGACACCACCATTTGGTAAGCATATTGAATTATCTGGGTATTTAAGGCGATGTGACACATTGTTCATGGTTCTCTGTAGTCAGAGGAGCCCACACAGCTTACTGTGTGTAATTTATATCAGGTAATTGCAATTCGAATTTCTTTGGTTTTGATAAAATTTCTAAATTTGACTTATCACTGTCTAATTGGAATTGATGAATTGATTATGTTACCTGGTCAATAAATTGTCAACATTTGATTTTATTCTGACTGACTCTGACATTGTGTTTCCCAAACAGATTAAATGATTTGTATGTTACCGCAAGTCTGCGTCAGATTAGTGACGACTAATATTTGGCATTGATTCAAGTGTACTTGGTTTGCAAAGACAAAAAGGGAATTTCCGTTTAGAACAGCAAATGCTGCTTGACCAGTCTAAATCCGGTGTGTCTTACCTCTGTTTTAATTTGATGTTTCTCCAGATAAGTGTATGTGGGGAACCACGACATGGCCAATCCAAAGCTATTACAAGAGAAGTTATGTTGGTCAACTTACATCTGTAATAGTGGCCGTGACCTCTACTGAAGAAAACATTAAGTTAAATTCAAGTGTATGCAATTCCATGGGGCTATACTGAAGTATCTTTGATTGTGTGAACGTGAACATGACCGATCTCAGGTATATAGCAATTACCTCTGTTTGATGAGCCAATACTGGCCGCTTGTGATCGTGAGACCCGCGGTGTAGAGAAAACACGCAAGGACCTCAAAGCGACATAGTTTCCTAATCTGAACGGGTAAAATATAATTAAAGCGTTAAAGGAATAATCAAACATTCGCTCACTTTTAATGATGCTCTGATACCATTAAAACCTTTTTCATTTATGGAGTCAGATGAAATAACGAGGTAATACATAAGAGAAAATGTATTTCATATAATCTTGTTGTGTTGCGTAACAAGAAAGACAGTAATGCGCAGAGACTTTCACCCGTATTATTGGAGAACGCCATTGGATGGATAAACGGGCTTACAACAGGATGTAGGTTAATTACTTGGTGTTTTTTGGGGACTCTCGGGGAGGGACTGAGGAGAGAGATGTTTTGTTTTAATCATATGATTATGTTTGTTTGTTTTGTGTGTGTGTGTGTGTGTGTGTGTGTGTGTGTGTGTGTGTGTGTGTGTGTATCTATTTGTGACCATATGGGTGTTCGTTGGGGTTTAGAGTGTGTTTGGTGATTGGGGAGTGGTATTGGGGGGTTAAATGTTAAATGTTGTTTCAGTGTATATACGTTTTTTTTTTTTTTTTTGGTTATATATTTATGTATCAATAAATATGTTAACTGAAGACAAAACAGCAAATAATACTACAAAAGAGCTAAAAACCTATTTGAATTATTAATAACAACAATTTAATTGCCCCCATATATTCCCTTTGACTAAGGAAACATAAATCAATAATTCAAGTGCAATACATTATGGGTAATCCCCATAGCATCAGTTGCACACTCAGTTGTTTGAGTTAACACTTAAGATCTTAGGTCTTTGGACGTTTTAGAAAATAAGAGTTATGAGCCCAAAACTTGACATTTTAAGTAACGTTTAATTAAGACAACTGGATTTTTCCATTATAAAAGACAACATTAGGGTTTTCCCTGAAAAGTCTTTTTGTATTAAGCTTTCACTTAAATAAAAGTGGTAACAGCATAATTAGAAGGTCAATGAGATGAAAAATTGAGAATACAAGTTTGATGTGTGTGTATATGTGACCCCATTAAATATTATTGAATAGTTCCAACACATATCCTTTACTGTAACCAATGAGATAAAACATCTACATGGATCATAAAACTGTCCAATCAGTGATCAAACATCTGAGAAATATTCTTCCACTGCTTTGCTAACAATTTGGTTTATACTGTATTAGGTCAGTTCTTCTGTGACGAGGCAGGTGAGGAATGAGGATCTATACGCAGCTTAATTAAAATAAACACGAACGCTCAGAATAAATGAAAACACAGGGAACCTGGCACAGAGCATAACAAAACATGCAAGAACTGACAAATTAACTGGGGGAAACAAGGGCTTAAATACACAAGGGAAAACAAGGAACACCTGAGGAAACAATCAGGGAATGAGAAACAATCAGGAGAAAAGCAATCATAAAACAAACTACAAAGTTTCCTGTTTCCTAACAGGAAACAGGAACTAAACAAGAACTTCAACATAAAAGCACAAAAACAAAAGACAACAGGGAATATGTGACAATATGTCATCATCAGTCATAATTATTTGAGATCTGAAAGTCAAATAAATGAGGTTCAATTCCTCTCAGTGACTTACTGACAATAAAACAGTCCAAGTACCAAAATATCAGGGTAAAACACAGATTATAGCATTTCTAATTGATGAAAATTTGAATTTATGATCATTTAAACATTTCCTGAAGGGTGGCCTTTTTATAAAAGACATAGAGTAAGTCGTCTTAGTAGTAAACAACAACAAAAATGTAGAATGTTTCATGTATTCATGTGGATAGATGCAAAAAAGTGTGTTTTGATTGCTTTCTCCTTGCATTATTCAGCCGTGTTAGAGCTGCCACAGTTCTGTATCTGTAGAGTATCAGATCATTATTCAACCCTTCATCTGGCTACCAGTGTAACCTTGTTGAGCACATGGGGGAGCCAGGTTTATACAAAATGTATGACCTGGTGCATCTAGAATCAAAAAAATATGAGACCCTATAGATGAGACACAAGGGCTCAGAAGACCCCTTCTACTGATCGTCCATGACATGACAAAGTGTCACAGGTCCTAAATTTGCACTCTTGTGTTTGTGTCTGTACATATATTGCAAGATCTTAGATGGAGAAGATTATGAGAGGACTTTTACATATGTGTGCATACTAGAAAAATAATGGTATAAGAAGAAATATTTAGAGGTTAGGATGTCAACAGACATATTTAAGACCTCCTGGGAACAATATGTGATTTAGGAGAGGGTGGGGCCAGAATGGATACTCTTCTGAAATATGATTAAGGATTTATGTGATCCAAGATTCTTTATAGGGGAAATTGAGTGTAACACGCACAAGAAGAGATAGTCACAATGTCGGGAAAAACTGCTTTATTGGCAGAATGGCAAAAGTACAAAGGGGCAAATCCAAAGAAGCGTCGTAAAGGGAAGCGTAAGGTCGAAGCCGGGAGATCAGAATATAACAAAGGGGCAAATCCAAAGAAGCGTAGTAAAGGGGAGCGTAAGGTCAAAGCCGGGAGATCAGAATATACAAGACAAACAAGAGAGTAGTTTAAACAGGGGAAAGCTAGCGAAACACTAGAGCTGGCAAAGCGAAGGGGTAAACTAAACAATAACCAACAACTGTGGGGAGAAAGGGCAGGGGATAAATAGGGGAAAAGAACAGTGCAGGTGAAACTAATATTCCGGTGATTGGGAGCGAGTGTGAGAGCTAGAGGGGGCGGTGTGAACTTGGGGATTAGCGTTCGTTACATTGAGTATTGAGTATTGAGCAAATGTTGAATTCATTGATAGACCAGTGCTCCCCTGTAAGACTTGGTGATGTGTCCAAAAATTTGCTTTGAGTAAACCTCCCTGTCAAGACCACATATTTAACTATTACTCCAAAAAGCAGTTTCATGTTAAATTATATAGACCTAGACTTTTAAGATTCAACGATTTCCAAAAGGAGTCACCTCTAACAGGACTAGCCTATACAAATTCTCACAAAGCCTACATTTCTGACACTGATGATCTGATAATCAAGAATAAAATGTCAAGAAAATGTCATGAGAGAAATCACAATGGAAATAAATTGTCATCAAATGACACATCACAATGCAAACATAAAATTTGTCCTTCATTGTATACAACAGACAGATGTAAACAAACATGAGTGGGTGTGAAGAATGTATTGTGACATCATCGCTATAAATGCCAAGGATGCATAACGATAATTTGGTTTTCTTGCATGGATCAAAATCTTTGGCAGAGCACGTTTCTGATTCAGTTGTCATGAGAGCTTTGTTTGGTCACTCTAGAAAAACACAAGTGAAACCTGTCTGACTGATCACGAATCACGATAAGAGATGATCATAATATCTGCCCTTTTCTCCTTTTTCCTTCTGTCCTAAGCTGGGGCTTACATTATGAGTCTCAAAAACACTGATATGAAAGTGTTGATATGGAAACACAATGGGGCTGCAAAATCGAGAACATGACTAAAATGAATAATTACTGGAACATGACCATGACTGTGGATGATTAGTGATATAGCTGTATAGAGCTACTGATTCTCAAAAGTGGAATGGCAGATAAACCAAAACAAAAATATAGACATTTATCATATATGTGTAGATAACTTACTTAAATACAGGTTCCTATTAAATAAAGTGGAGTTACTGACAGTTTTAACATCACAAAACTACACTGACTACAGAATCTGTTTGACAGGAAGTAGGTTAATTACATGATGTTTTTGGGGGACTCTCGGGGAGGGACTGGGGAGAGAAATGTTTTGTTTTAATCATATATGATTATTATTTTTTGTTTGTTTGTTTTTGTGTGTGTGTGTGTGTGTGTGTGTGTGTGTGTGTGTGTGTGTGTGTGTGTGTGTGTGTGTATCTATTTGTGACCACATGGGAATTAGTTGGGGTTTAGAGTGTGTTTGGTGATTGGGGAGTGGTATTGGGGGGTTAAATGTTAAAAGTTGATTCAGTGTATATACATTTTCTTTTTTCTTTCTTTTTTTTTTGGTTATATATTTATAAATCAATAAGTATGTTAATTGAAGACAAAACAGCAAATAATACTACAAAAGAGCTAAAACCTATTTGAATTATTAATAACAACAATTTAATTGCCCCCATATATTCCCTTTGACTAAGGAAACATAAATCAATAATTCAAGTGCAAGACATTATGGGTATTCTCCATAGCCTAAAAAAAAAAAAAAATCAATTAGCCTAAAATGTGCTGCATGTGGTAACATCTAAATGAACTGTTAATATATAATTTCATATGACTGAATCAACCTGACTAGTATTAACTTAAATCAACAAACAAGGAAGTAGCTAACCAAGTATTGGTGAAGATGGTGGAACCAAATGTATATGTTTAAGAATGTGACTTTGAAACATTGACAGACCATAATGTAGCAATCAAGTACAAAAGGCCGTGCTATCTTGTGAACATAGTCACTGATGGGTGTTGTTAGGCATGACATTCACAACAGATGCCACATAAGAAAAATATTAAGGACACAAATGTTTATTAAAATTACACATTTTTATAGGGAGAGTTCACCAAGAATTTAAAATTCTCTCATAATTTACTCACCCTCATTACATCCCAGATGCTCTGTTTGTCCATACAATGCAAGTGAATGGTGGCCAGAACTTTGTAGCTACAAAAAGCAGATACAGGCTGCAGCGAAGTAAATCCGTACGACTCCAGGGGTTAAATCCACTGAACCACTGTTGGTCCATTCATTTACATTAAATGGACCAATATTCTTCTAAAAATCTTCATTTGTGTTCAACAGAATAAAGAAAGTCATACACATCTGGGATGGCATGAGGGTGAGTAAATTATGAGAGAATGTTCATTTCTGGGTGAACAATTCCTTAAAAAACTTAAATTATTAAATGCCTTTCTTTCACTTGAACAAAGGTTGTCAACCCTTTTCCTGGATCCCCTTAAACACTGCATGTTTTGTGTATCTCCCTTTTCTGACACACCCCATTTCTCCACTAACAAGCTGATGAGTTGAATAAGGTGTTTTTGATTAGGGAGATATCCAAAATGTGTAGTGCAGGGGGGCGGGCTCCAGGAACAGGGTTGACAACCACTGCAATAGAAGATAGAGTCCATGGCAGAAAACACTAAGCTGAATGTTGGTGCTGTGCAGTGATGCAAAGAGAAGCTCAGTGAAGAGGTCGTAGTTGTGCTTTATCATGAATAAAGCACGGTTATCGACCAATTAGCATTCAGGACCGGAACGTTTTGTAATTCTGAATATTATTCTGACAACTGTTCTGGCATTATTCTGAATGTCTCAATGTCTATGGTGGTACGCCCCAGTCAAGTCATTTCTAAGGGTCAAATCAGTTAGAAATAGCTTCTTAGGGGCCATTCAGAAAACGTTTTTCCAATAAACAAGCTATGCACAACTAATAGAACTTAATGCAGATGTCTTGAGACTTGTTTGTAACAAATTAATTTTAACTGGACACATAAAAAATGCAGCACTCCAGCATGAGACGTAAAAAAGCATCAAAGACGTTTGTCCAGTGCATGCTTACACAGAAAAAAGTGCGGACGGACTCAAAACACATTGTGTACAAAGCCCCTTACAGTGAAGAGCTTGTCCAACCCGATCTTATGAAAAGTCGTACATAATTTACGAGTTGGCTATTTCGTATGGTCTCGCACAATGTTGTTTTCATAAACTCGAATTCATCACATACAAATTCCCGGATGTCTAATGCGAAAGTATGCGTGAGTTCCACACACAAGGCGTTAAGGACATACTTATTAATATTATGCCCTAACCCAAACCCCTTATCTAAACTTAACCAATCAGTAGAGTATGTAAACATGATAGGAAGCTGTTGTGTGTGACAGAAGTAAGTAACTGACATAATTGGCTGTAGGAAGTAGTCGCACAATTCAAACATGTGCAGTTGCACGATTTCATATGAATTAGCCAAATTTAGAAAATTCATACGAATCCTGATGATTTCACCATGAGAGTGTGTTGGTTTGTCTTTGGTAGATTTTAGGCTTAAACAGTAAGCAGCCTATTTAATATGTTCATAGTCCTGAAATCCCTTAATCAGGACAGTTTGCACTGATGTCCTCTGGGTAGGCCTACTGTTTTAGGTCATTGTAACGTATTCAATAGAAAGGAGGAGGCGAGAACCGGCTTGATAATATAAATCATATTTTAATAATAAACTTAAACAAAAGACACAAACACACACACGACGGACATGTCCGTTAACGATCTCTCTCTCGTCGCACCACCGTCTGCCATTGGCCTTTATCCCTCTCGGAGGCTTAATTAGCCTGATAAGCCCTCCGACTTGCCACAGTCATTTAAAACAAGGACTAAGAGATTAGTAAATATTTTTTTCCCAACAGCTATTCGAATGCTGAATTTAGTGAGAAAGGATAGAACATCATTTTCGGGGAGGGATGTACAATTGTGAATTATGTGAATGGATTGTGTTTTTATGTATTTATGTATGTAGCCTACTTGATATGATGTCTTGTCATATGATGATCTCTGCAATCAAACAAAATTTCCCTTGGGATATAAATAAACTTAAACTTGAATATTAAGTTTGGAAAAAATGTGAAGAAATTTATTTCAAGATGGAATCAAGATATCGAAAAACAAATATGTATAATCAATCCACTACATTCTTTGTTCCGTATCCGTTAAGTAACTTAAAGAACAAACAGTCTGAATAAAACGTCAGATTCAGCCACTTTCCAGAGCAGATTTGGTTCACTTTAGGCATCTCAGAGGCACTGTTTCAAAATGAGCTGCATACAGAAAATAAACTGTCTGTAGAGCTCTGATAAGGATTGTTTTAGATATCGCCTGTCATCATCACAGAGGCGCCGTGTTACAGCATTTCTAACCTTATTCTGTTTGTTTATAATCACCCTCAGACGCATCTGTTTGTTTTCTCCCACTGACCTATTGACTCAGACCTCTCTATTCTGACAGAGTAATATTTAAACAATTGTTGTGAAATGTGGTACTGAATTGTGCATGACATTTCTCCTCCTTTAATTATTTAATTCTCACTGACAGGAGTTAAATGAATAAGTGCAGAGAAGAGGCAGTGAAGAGGCTGAAGGAAATGTGTTGCTGTCATTCTAATTTACCATGAGGCTCTATGTAAAGCTTCACATATAAGGTGATCAGGTTTCTGAAATTAAAAAAGGGACATTTCAAATTCAGTGGTCAATAGGTCATTGAAATTTCATGTTACTTGAAAAAGGGGACAAATCAGAGTTTTTGTATTTTGACCACGGTGAACGTGTTGATGTGCTGAACTATGTATAACTGTAAGTATTGATTTGGTTTAACTTATAAATGTTAGTAACATGGTTTCCTTAAAATTTTGAGTTAATTTTAAAAAACAATTTGATAATCAAATCAAATAAATAATAATTTGAATAAAAAGGTATAGTAAATAATAAATAGTGGATTTTGTTATTTTTTTATTTTACATTATATCAGTGCATTGTCATTGTGCCATTAGTTTACTCAATAAAAACACAGATTCTTATGTTATCTGAACATGTTAGTGAATCTAAGTTTAATTGTCAAAAAATATAAAGTTAACAAATCATGGAAATAATATTTACGGTGTTGGGTATCATGCTCTTTTGAATACTGCTGCTTGCCTTTTTCTCAGTGAGGTAAAGTAATAATTTTTTGTGGTCAAATAATAGTAATTATTATTATCGTAATGCTTTTTTACCTAACTGTTTGCGTATCTCATATGGACCTGTTTTTCTTAATTACCACCTTTTATTTATTTTGATCAAGTCTTCTGCATTATGGTGCTCCTTTTCAGTCACTTGTTTCCCTGCAAGGCTTGATGTAATCTATGCTGTGATGTACTGAATTACTTTTCTTTGCAGATATTTTATTATACATTTTTATTAATATCCATGTTATTAATGTCATATTCTTTTTTGAAATTTATTTCAGGTGTATGTTAAAACAACAAATGAGCAAATATGTGAGAAGGTACTTCTTTTAGTGGGTGAATATTACACTGATCACACTTAGAGAATGATTATCACACTGATTGGTTTTATAGTCCTACTTTCACCAGCATGTTATAGTTTGTGCGGTCTGTGCGGGAATTCCCACATTATGAAGGTCAAACGTTTAATACAATCCCACGCCAAATTAAGAACCTGTTATAAAATACATGACAGTATAACTTTATAACATAAATAGCTAGTATGTGCCTTGTCTTGAAGCTTATAACAATGATGATAATTCTCTTCAATTGTCTGGTCCAGTTCAGGTCCTCTCTTACATCTGAACTTGAGAAAAAGCAATGAGAAATTGGCAGACAGAATTTGCATGTCCCTCCCCCGGACATATGGGTATAAAAGGAGGGAATCATGCATCTGTCCATTCAGATTTTTTCTTTGGAGCCGAGCAGTTGTGCGATCAGCGAGCTGAGATCACTTCTGTTACCCTCACCTCTGCAGAGCGTTGCTGTTGGACCTACGGCGTGACATTCTCCTTCTCTGCACACCAGTGCACGTTTACCCCTGGGCGCTTCAACAGCGCTTCTGAAAAAGAGTATATTTTCTCTAAAAGAGCACACAGCAGGCGTTGAACATCCTTTTCAGGACGTGTCTTTTTAAAGATGCCCTTCCGCCTCTGTGTAGTTCCTGGATGCGGTCGATATCTCTCCGCTCCTGACGATCATAGACGCTGCCTCGTGTGTCTGGGCAGCGTTCAAACAGAGGTGGCATTAACATCTCCTCCATTGAGTCAGCAGCGACTCAGGTTGCTGAGCACCACTCATATCCTGGGCAACCTCAACACGGCAGCGGATGCGCTGTGGCGACAGGGCATGCTCAGCGGAGAGTTGATTTGGGAGTTGATCGGCAAAGCCTAGGTAGACCTGTTCGCTTCCCAAGAGACCTCCCACTGCCCGCTCTGGTACTCCCTAGCAGAGGCTCCCCTCGGGACAGATGCACTTGCACACAGCTGGCCCCGGGGGCTGCGCCAGTATGCATTTCCCCCAGTGAGCCTACTTGCACGGGTGCTGTGCAAGGTCAGGGAGGACGAGGAACAAGTCACTTTAGTGGCCCCCTGTTGGCCCATGCGACAGATCCTCCCTGGCAAATTCACCTGAGGAAGGACCTTCTTTCTCAGGGATGGGGAACCCTCTGGCATCCACACCCAGACCTCTGGAACCTCCAAGTCTGGCCCCTGGGCGGGATGCAGAAGATCTAAGTGGTCTACCAACTGCTGTCATAGACACGATCAACCAAGCCAGAGCTTGAAGTGGCATTTGTTCGTGAATTGGTGTTCTTCCCGATCTGAAGACCCACAGAGATGCGCAGTCGGGTCAGTGCTCTCATTTCTTCAGGAGAGGCTGGAGGGGAGGCTGTCCCCCTCCACCTTGAAGGTTTATGTAGCTGCTATATCAGCTCACCACGACGCAGTGGATGGTAAGCCCCTCCCAGGCCATGCCTGTTCCCCTCATGGGATCTCTCCATGGTCCTCTCAGGCACCCAAAGACCCCCTTCAAGCTGCTAGAATCAGTCGAGCTCAGATCCCTCTTCTTGAAGATGGCCCTCCTGATCACGCTTCAATCAAGAGGGTTGGGGACCTGCAAGCATTCTCTGTCAGTGACCCTTGCCTGGAGTTAGGTCCGGCAGACGCCTATGTCGTCCTAAGACCTCGACCGAGCTATGTGCCCAATGTTCCTATGACCCCTTCAGTGACCAGGAAGTGAACCTGCAAGCGCTGCCCTGGGAGGTGGCAGACCCAGCCTTTTCGTTGCTGTGTCCGGTGCGTACTTTGCGTACCAGTGTGGACCGCACGCAGCGCTTTAGATGTTCTGAGCAGTTCTTTATCTACTTTGGTGAACAGCGGAAAGGGAACACTGTCTCCAAACAGAGGCTAGCCCACTGGGTCATCGACACCATCGCCTTGGCCTATTAGACCCATGCCATGCCTGCTCCCTTGTGGGTTTGGGCAACACCCAATACCTTTATGAGATTCTACAATCTCAGGGTTGAGTCGGTTTTGTCCGGTATTCTCTCAGGTCCGAGCACGTAGAACTTGGGAATACAGAACGACTGACCAAATGTTCCACTTGCACATAGCGCCTTTCGCCTCCACTGAGGCAATCACGTTCGCTCTTTCTCCCAGGAGAGTCCACTAAACTCACACTCCCTGGATGTCCTTCCTCCCTAGCCCTCTGGTCCGCAAATTCAGCGGTGGAATTCCCGACCAGACCCCCCCCGGTCGCTATGTTTGTAGCAACTCCTCCCTTGCTAGGTAGAATCTACCACCGCGCCACTTCCACATGTGGCCTGAAAACCTATGTGACTTATTTGCCACATTTAACCTTCCCCAGCCTTGGTAGGATGTGGTCTCCGTGGGGTCTTTTCCCCCTGAAAGAATAGGAGTTGGAAAAGAACGCCTTCCCCGATGCGTGTTATAGCGTTAAATGTCCCCAGCCACAGAGAGAGAAAAGTCGTGGCTGTCACGGCCTGCTCCTATACTTGGCATGTTGCTCGTTCCCCCACTTCGGGATGACGGGAACCTAATAAGCTTATGTCGTTTTGATGGGGCATTGGAGAAGGGTACGTGCAGTCTGACGCAGCCTGCTTCTTTGGCACACAACTGCCTGCCTGCACCTGCATCAGCAGCGCACATATGCGGTTCAGCGCATGGCGTGACTCTATAGGGACCTCTAGTGTCGCTTCATTTGACACAATGTCAAGCGAGCGACAGATGGGGAACGTCTAGGTTACCGTTGAGAAGTTGTACTACTCTAACGGCCGAACCTCCTCAGTGCAAAACCTGAATGGACAAATGCATGATTGCCTCCTTTTATACCCATATGTCCGGGGGAGGGACATGCAAATCCTTTTTTCAAGTTCAGAGGTGACCGAGGCCTTCAATAAAGACCCCTAGTGTCGCTTTATTCGACACAACGTCTCGTTCCCTCCATCAGGGAACGGAGGTTACAACAGTAACCTAGACGTTTTCAGGTGCTTTTAGGTAATGCTGAATTATGGAGATAGAATTGTTGCATATTATTATACAAATGCAAAGAAATTTACAATTGTATTCACAATTAGATTATGGTTCACAAATCAACTGAATGAGATCCACAAATATATGTTAGGATTTACACAAAAATAAAGTGAATTCACAAATAAATAAAATGAGATTTGCAAATAAAAAACAATTATTAACAAATATATATTTAACTGAAAAACTCCGCTCTGTCCAGCATTCATTTGTGAATCACACATATTTATTTTTGGATCTCTTCCTGTGTATTTGCAGATCGTTACACTCATTTGTCAATTTTGAAATAAATCTAGCTTCAAGACATACACAAAAATCTACAAATAGGTGGACTCCACCCATCGTCTACTCTAGCCAATCAGACAGGGCCGGAGTGGGACCAATTTTCAACCCTGGAGTTTCATGCCTTAGACCGGCCCACTTTAGTTCAAGACTGACTATTTAATTAATGTAATTAAAACCTCAGTATATAAGTCTGCAATATTGCACTATTCTCTACAGCCTTGTAATTCATTGTATTTTTCTAAATTACAGTAGCCTAAGTGTTGCTTCACTGTGAAGATTTATTAGAACAGTTAACAACAGTATTCTTTACAACAACACAATATAACAGTATCAGAATCTATTTTCTATAAAAATGTGTGTTAATAATTATCCAAACCTTGAAATGAATAAAATATTAAATAAATACAAATATTAAATAAAACAAATTAAGAATAAATTTAAATGTATTGCACGTTCTAATGACACCATCATCTCATTTCCTTTGCATAAGTCAATGAAACTGCTGCTTATGTGTATTTTGTTCACATGGTTATACTTCTGCAAGTGAAGTAAAGACAAAATATACTTATATTCAAGGTCTATTCTCTAAAAGCAAGTCTAAATATCTCATATGCTGCTTCTCAGGTGAATTCATCTTTTTTTAAAAGGATTTTTAAAATAAAAAATTTTCTTCTGCAGTATTGTTCCTAAAGTAAATGTACATTCTTTTAAATGAGTTTTAGATATTTTTATTGGAAAACAAGCCAAAAACATATTTTGCTGCAGTGTATCTATAATATGGTGAAGACTACCCTCTCTCACATTTCTGTTCACTTCAATGAAGGTTTGAGGGATGAGTGTCCCGTGAAAGGGTGTCAGCCGGGTGCAGTTTAAATCTCTCCCCCTTAGATTGGGACATTCGCGCAGCTCATAGAAGAGGCGCTGACCGCACAGAGACATGCCAGTTTCGGAGTTTGTAGTCAACTACAAGATCTGTTTCCATATTATTTGAACTTTAATAAAGCTATAACGCATTAAATATATCTGCATTTAAGATGTAAAGCCAGGGTGTTTCCTTTAAAGACCTCCGGCTCCACTTATTCCACAACGAGAGTGCTTCTGTATTTACTTATTGGATATTTTTGTATAATTCCCCTATACTTTGGGATCTACATCACCTGAAGCTGTTTGGAAAGTTTAAAGTGCATCTGGACGGTGATCTGTGTAATTCTTCCTCAGTCAGACTCAGGTGCGAACTGTAGCGCTGCTCTCGCGCATCATCATTACAGTTTATTGTGATCTCATGTTACGTAAAATGAGATCAAACGACTATTTGACAACGAACGTCGACTAATCGTTTGAGCTCTACACCATACTCTTCATTATCATTAATTATTCTAATTCTTATATTCACTCAATGAGCAATAGAGGCTGCTGCTGAAGAACTACAAGAAAAGGTTTGATACATAAACATGAACGGTGGTTTGCAGACAACATTTTGCATGGCCGCTAGCATCTTGCACTCTCCTAACTAGCTTAATGTTAGCATTCAGGCCCTCTCCTTGTCTTCATTTTGTGCGCTGGTGAAAAAGCTTCTTTTAAAAGTTTTGTACATTTGGCCGTGTCAGTTTGAAGAGCTTTTTTTATTATTAATCTTGCCTTTTCAGCGCTTTCTATTTTCCATTTTAGCCTATATCCTCCATCAACCACAACCACCAACTTGACCTGATGTCACGTTTTATTTTAAGAAACGTGCCACTGTCGGGGGAGTCAAAAGATAATTACGTCATTAACCTGCAGGCTGCACTCTGCGAGTGGGCTGCGAAAAAATAAGAAATAAAGAGTGTGACTGAGGTAAAATAAAAAATAAAAAAGAGTGGGTTGCTCTGAGTGCAAGCCAGGCAGCCTAGGGACAGTATCCATATTTCAACACAGTGCCATGACAAAACCTGCCCTTGCGGCCAAAAAATTCACCAAAAGCACCGGTGCTCCCGATTAGCCAATCCGGGCCTGATAGTGAGGCACTTACAATGAAAGTGAACAGAGTCCGTTTTGGGGGAGTTTAAAGGCAAAAATGCGAAGCTTATCATTTTCTAAATTTAACAATTTCAATATTTTTTTGTGTGAAAACTTTATGTAATGTATAATATTTTTGTATTATATTTGTAAAATGTGTTTAAATCTTCATTTTTACTGCTGTTTTAGGGCTTACGGCATTGCATCATCATGGCAACAAAGTTGTACAATTCGAAATAACTTATATAATATACTTATATAAGCATATTGTTCACATCTTGTTTACTATGTTTAACATTAGACTACTAAGAAAGTAGAGTTAATTTTAACAGAAAAACTTATTCTAATCTGACAATATATAGCTCTTGCTTTGTGTTTCTGCTTTTTTACATATTTTGATATCATCTGTGTGACGGCAATGATAAAACGGCACAATAAGACAACAGTGTATTACAAAATATTTATTAAGAATTTGTAACAACACATCAAAAATGCTTAACCTGCTCACAATTTCATGTGCAATTTGGTCCAGAGCACCACCCCTTATTTGTTTTTATTAAAACATTTCAATATTAATAAATCCATTAAAAAGGAAAGAAAAAGAATAATCTGCTGCAAATGTTTATATAGGATAACTGAGGAAGTAGTGAGGCTTAGATGTGCAGTGGCAAAGAAAAGTGCCTATGTGAAGTATCTCCAAGAACTCATTATACTAAACATGCTTTAAATGACATTGAAAAACTTCAAATTAATACAAAAAAAAAAAAAAATTTATGTGTTCCTACATTTGCCCATTCTGGATCCAATCATACAATCAATCCTGGGCCAATTATGTAAAATTATGCTGAAAAATGACATTTTTGATTTGCTTGATTCTCAAATGACATCTTTAATATTTTCCATTGTGAATGATACTTATCCTTGCCATGGCAATCAAAGGATGTTCACAGTATAGATAAAAGTGTGCCTTTGATAACACACTCAGAGTTGCATAAGAGACAAGTGTGATAACATTCCTTGGTTTGAAAAGAAAAAATAAATTGTATTGTTTTACATGGCACCAAATTGCCAGCACATTCATTTGTATGTCTTTCATTAACAGCTTGCAAGCCAATGTTTGTCATGGGTTTTCATGGATGCTGTCCACTGCTGTCCGTGCTTGAGCTCTTTGTGCGTGTATTTGTGCATGTGAGTGCATACATGTGTGTGGATGTTTTCTGGCTGTTCTGGATGTCAAATTATCTTTCATCCAGGTTATCTGTCCATCTGCACTTCCTCCTCTTGGACTTCTAGAATATTTGGAGAAACAGAGAGCCACTGAGTCTAAAGTATTAAAAGATGTTATCTCTAGTTTATTGGCTACATTTCATGATGAGTGCAGGTGTATTAGGTGGAAAGCAGGGAGCACAACAAAACATTAAGCAATAAAAAATATCCTGCAACTTTTAATGAGTCAAGTCTGAGAATGTAAAATCTGCATTGTTAAATTTTTTTGTCAAATAACCCAAAATATACTTCATGCAAAAACATCTAAATTAACTGGCTTTATTCACGTAAAAACAATTATGATATTATATTGATTATATTATGACTGAATCAACATTAGGTTACACTAACAAAAGTACATTTAAAGGGTCAGGTCAGGTAAAATAGCTTCTTAAGAGGACAACTGCACTAAATACTTTTAAAGATTTCCACACTTTTTGACCAATACATTTCCATGACTTTTCCAGGCGATTTTGTTTACTGAAAAAATATATATATATATTTATTCAGGCGATTTGCAAATGAATCTTTTAGACCAATTTTTGAACCATTTCCATTATCTCAAAAGAATGTTTTGCTCATAACTCGAATGACATTTTGTTTTGTGAGAAAGTTTTACTTTACACAAGAGCAATTTCTTGGTGATTCAATGTTTCAAAGCAGAGCAAAAGTAGAAAAATGTGTAACACTTTACAATAATGTTCCATTTGTCAACATTAGTTAATGCAACAGGTATCATTAACAAACAACAAAAAATACATTTTACAGCATCTATTCATCTTTGTCAATGTTAGTTTGTGTTAGTTCATTGTACATTAACTAATGTTAATAAATACAACTTTTGATTTAACATTTTTATTTGTGTATGCTGA
This sequence comes from Xyrauchen texanus, assembly GCF_025860055.1. NCBI lineage: Eukaryota > Metazoa > Chordata > Actinopteri > Cypriniformes > Catostomidae > Xyrauchen > Xyrauchen texanus. The sequence continues at coordinate 24,339,194 of NC_068285.1, read as the reverse complement.
AACTAACATTAACCAAGATTAATAAATGCTGTAAATGTATTGTCCATTGCATTCATGTTGTTGTAATGTGTTACCAAAAAATTTATATTCACTGTAGAATTTCCCATGACTTTTTCATGCCTTGCCTGGAAAACAAAGTTCTAAAATTCCCTGATATTTTCAGGTTTCCCATGACTGTGGGAACCCTGCAATTTTTACAGTGTGAGCTTTCCATTCACACATTTTAAAAGACCTGTTACACCCAAACATCCCACAAAACTATTCGCAAAAAAGAGTACCACCATCAATGTTTGACTGCCCTCTGCAGACTCCTTAGAGAATCTCACACTAATTACAGGAGCTTTGACCTGCTATTGACCTTATTCACAGTAGCGCCATCTTTGAAGGTCTTTGCCATCTCTTAAATGGCACACATGGAATAAATCTGTGAAAAGTTCCTAGATCCCATCTGACATTCCAAAACTCATGTAGTCTACTGAATGTTCTTGAAAATATACTTTTTCAATGTTTTGTCAGCAGAATGATCCAAAGACACTTTAAACTGCAGTACAGTCCCATGCGCTGCTCTGAATAAGGTCTATTTTAAGTCACTGCATCTTATACACTCCTTCCATTCATTCTTACAGTCAGATGTTCCAGTAACTATGTAGTCTGTATGAAAGAAAAGAACATATAAAACATAATTTATAGTCACCCATATGTTCCCATACTGTTTTTATATAATGCAATACATATAATAATATATACTGTAAATGCAAATATGATAAATATAGTATATCATAATACTATTTAATTTTTATATGTTACAATGTTAATTTTAATTTTCAAATTCCCTGAATTGTCCAATTGGAAATGAAAACAGCATGGTGATTTTTGATGATAGATAGATTAAGGTTTACTCACCTTTTCAGTCTCCTATAGCAGTCTGAGTATTTGATGTGCCATCAGGATCAAAGTAAATAGGAAACATATAGGTGCTGACCTAGATGCCTAAAATAATACAAATAAAATCAGGAATTGTATCAATATGTGGTGCTTTCAGTCTAAATAGTCATGGCATTTTTATTTGTACTTTGTTTCCCACAGCACATTTTGTTTCATTGCATTTTTACAGAAAAATACCTTTATTTCTTAAAGCCAATCGACCGATGAGCAAGCCAAAAAGGAAAAAACAGAGAGAAAAAAATGTTTAGGTAGTGTAAGGAGAAAAATCTTGACAGGAACCAGACACTGTGGGAGCACATCCTCCTCTAGCATTAGGCTGCAATAAATGTACAAATGCCAAATGTGATCTAAGAAAAGAGTGGAGTCAAATCAAACAGGCTAGAAGATCATTGGGATGTGCGAGAAGATCATTAATTTTTGTAAAGAATTTAAGAATAGAACAATAAATATTTCATTTAAGTAATATTTTGAGCTCTGTGTAAGCAAGTCTTAACAAGAAAAACCTGTGAGTCCGTTTCTATTAGATTTACACTTTTGTAATCCTTCAACTGGCAGTGCTCATCTTATATCTTTGCATGACTGGAACTAATCATTTAGATTTTTTCTTCTCTTATTCTCCTCAATCTTTCTATTTATGACAGCGCTGTTAGTAAAAATTTGACTGAATTTATGTTCCTCCTGACATTAAAATCCTAGCTAAAGACTCTTGATTAAATGCTATGTTAGATTTTTACACAAATATATATTGCGACTACATATTAATTTCTTTTCTAAACAAAAACAATTAACATACTTTTTTTATTAGATTTTTATGGATGTGCTAGACCAGAGAGTGAGGGAAAGCATTCAACAAGTATCTAGCATACATGGGAACAGCATTAGTGCTGTTCAAAAAGGTGGATACTTCATGAAGTTGAGTATTTTATATAATTGTATTTAATTGATATACATTATAGTATATACAGTGCATCCGGAAAGTATTCACAGCGCTTCACTTTTTCCACATTTTGTTGTTACAGCCTCATTCCAAAATTGATTAAATTCATTATTTTCCTCAAAATTCTACAAACAATACCCCATAATGACAATGTGAAAGAAGTTTGTTTGAAATCTTTGCAAATTTATTAAAAATAAAAAATGAAAAAAAAAAATTACATGTACAGAAGTATTCACAGCCTTTGCTCAATATTTTGTTGAAGCACCTTTGGCACCAATTACAGCCTCAAGTTTTTTTGTGTATGATGCTAAAAGATTGGCACACCTATTTTTGGGCAGTTTCTCCCATTCTGTCTTTGCAGGACCTCTCAAGCTCCATCAGGTTGGATGGGGAGCGTCGGTGCACAGCCATTTTCAGATCTCTCCAGAGATGTTCAATCGGGTTCAAGTCTGGGCTCTGGCTGGGCCACTCAAGGACATTCACAGAGTTGTCCCGTAGCCACTCCTTTGTTATCTTGGCTGTGTGCTTAGGGCTGTTGTCCTGTTGGAAGAGAAACCTTCACCCCACTCTGAGGTCCAGAGTGCTCTGGAGCAGGTTTTTATCAAGGATGTCTCTGTACATTGCTGCATTCATCTTTCCCTCGATCCTGACTAGTCTCCCAGTTCCTGCCGCTGAAAAACATCCCCACAGCAGAATGCTGCCACCACCTTGCTTCACTGTATTGGCCAGGCGATGAGTGGTGCCTGTAGGCCAAAGAGTTCAATCTATGTTCATCAGACCAGAGAATCTTGTTTCTCGTGGTCTGAGAGTCCTTCAGGTGCCTTTTGGCAAACTCCAGGTGGGCTGTCATGTGCCCTTTACTGAGGAGTGGCTTCCGTCTGGCCACTCTACCATACAGGCCTGATTGGTGGAGATGGTTGTTCTTCTGGAAAGTTCTCCTCTCTCCACAGAGAAACACTGGAGCTCTGTCAGAGTGACCATCAGGTTCTTGGTCACCTCCCTGACTAAGGCCCTTCTCCCCCGATCGCTAAGTTTGGCCTGGCAGCCAGCTCTAGGAAGAGTCCTAGTGGTTTTAAACTTCTTCCATTTACCGATGATGGAGGCCACTGTGCTCATTGGGACCTTCAATGCTGCTGACATTTTTCTGTACCCTTCCCCAGATCTGTGCCTTGATACAATCCTGTCTCAGAGGTCTACAGACAATTCCTTGGACTTCATGGCTTGGTTTGTGCTCTGTTTGTTAACTGTGGGACCTATACAGGTGTGTGCCTTTACAAATCATGTCCAATCAACTAAATTTACCACAATTGGACTCCAATCAAGTTGTAGAAACATCTCAAGATGATCAGCGGAAACAGGAAACAAACTTTTTTCACGTTGTCATTATGGGGTATTGTTTGTAGACTTTTGAGGAAAATAATGAATTTAATCAATTTTGGAATAAGGCTGTAACATAACAAAATGTGGAAAAAGTGAAGCGCTGTGAATACTTTCCGGATGCACTGTAGGTTCTGCTAAATGAATAGCTGATACTTGCTGAACTATTCATTCAGACGGATCATGTGCATCTGTGCTTTAGTGTTCTCACCACTGTGTAGAGCAGAGTCACAGTAAGACGCATTTCATGGTTCTCTTTATGTGTTCAAAGCAGATGTTCTTCATAGTAATTCAAATGGCTTATTAGTAGCTTGTTTAATTAAATGTGCATGGTTAAATTGGTTCGGGTGTGGCACTGCTGGGACTGATCAGAGAACACTGCCATCCCCCTCAATGTTCTGTGTTTCCCTTACAGTATTTGCAGATGCATTCCTTTTATGCAAAGCCATTATTTAACTTCCCAACATGAACATGGGATATGATACATATGGAGTTTTCTGTGGGATACATATTCTTAAAAATAATAGGGGCACATGTTTACATTTGCCCCCTTTCCCAGATTGCTCATTCAGCAGGTTCATAGTGTTCAGTCAGATGCACACAACGACTGATCTAATAAAAAAAATGACATTTCACTTAGTGGAGTTTCATTGCATTCATTAAGCATGATATTTTCTGAGCATACATTGCTGGCATTAAATATAGAGACTGGTATTTATTTGTTCTGCAATAACTCTAATCGCCACGGAGCACAAGTGGACTTTACGACAAAGATTTGCTCTCGCAAAGTTCAACAACTCTGTATTTCACAATGTTTGTATTTTTTTTCCTGTGGTGTTAGTCCAGGTCAATTACATCTTTTTCATACATTCTACAAAAGATTAAAAAAAAATTATATGACTGACTGAATTTATCATTTGTATGTCATTTTTTTAAACACAGGGTTTAAGATGCCGAACATCTAACCTCTGTGTTTTGAAGTTCTTTGTGGAGGAGTTCTGTCCGTCCACAAAAATGCCAAAGTACACCAGCCCCTTTCTAAATCCCATCTCAAAGAGACAGGGCCTTTTTGTCTCAAGAGAGGCACACCACAGTACTCAGTACTTTGGTTGCCTTTCATAATGTATTGGCCATGACACATGTAAGCATTTTATGTGTTCAGCAGATTCAAATGCATCAGTATGTATAATAAAATTGGATGTTCAGGCGATACCTTATTCCTATCAAAGATAGTGGGCTCAGTGGTCTTTTCTTCTCGCACAATTCCATCTGTTTCTGTTTCTGGAATGTTTGTGTCTCCTTCAGTGTATGTTCCTCCTCCCATTAGAAACTTCTCTAGTTCTTCACTGCTGATATTGCTTAGTGAGACTGAAAGGTAGTAAATACATACACATCATTCTCTGACTAAGATTAATATTTTCATGTCACTGAATTACAAAATCATGCTGACAGCGATTGGTTTATAGCCACCATTAGCTCATATAATATTTAGTCTCATGAAATCGGAGTCATCAAGTTATCAAGTTATCAAATATCTTAATATTAACGTTAAATTAAGTAGTTAAACATGACCATCACAACATTTTAAACCGTTAATTTTGCTGTTATTTTATATTATTATGCATACAGCTTTTATGAACTCCAAATAATATATATATATATATATATATATATATATATATATATATATATATATATATATATATATATATATATATATATATTTATATATTTATTTATTTATTTATTTTTATTATTATTATTTTTTTTTAGATTTGTCACACCGCAGGAAAATTTTAAATGAAATCGTGATGGCAAAAAGATGATTTCAGTTACAGGGCCTAAAATATAAATGTTCCCTTATACATACATATACATTTATATTTATTAAAATAAATGGTCAACAGACACTTTATGCATCAACTACCCAAATCTATATCTGCATGTTTGGTAATAAACCTCACCCTCTACAACTATAGAATAAAGTGCTAAAAATGTAAAACCATTGAAAACCTACTAAAAGCACTGTAATCAAATGTTGAATTGAAGAAGTATTCCGGGGATTGAGTGGAATCATAGTCAAAATTATATTGGTCATCATTCACACCTGTAAAGACAAGAGATTAGATTTAGCAAAACATTTTGAATTGTATTTTTAGGTTTCACAAGACATCAATGTTATTGTCTGGGCAAATCACTCAGCTTGTCTCATTTTCTATTATAATCTTGAGCATCACAGCATGTTAGTCATCAGTTATGACTTATCTACATTTCATAAACATAATTTAACTTTATCTGGTCACCACATTGAACCACTGAGGACATTGTTTCCCATTGAAAAGAAGCAGTGTAAGTAACGTGAGATCTTTGTGTTGCTTCTCACATACTATTTCCATTTGTCAATTATGTGAGACAGCTATAGTTATTCAAAAAGATGCTCTTTCTATCAGAGTATCTTGTCTTCTCATGATGTATGTGACATGCGAGATTACTCGAGGCTGAGATGCTGAATGAATGAAGATATCAGTGAATCCATTCATGCTGAAGAGTTATAAATATCCATAAAAATTGAGGAAGGCGTTTACAAAATACACAGTGTTTGGACACTAGCGTCTCACAACCAGAAAGCTTCACAATACTTTTTGCTTTTTAAACAAACTTCTTGTCAAATGTTTTGCTTGAAAAGTGTGATTGTGCTTATATCTGTCTTTTTTGTAATTAACTATTTTTAACTAACAGCACATGAAAACACAGAATCAACTTTCATAAAATAAGAATTGAGATCTGGGAATCCCAAACCACTGTATAATATTTTCAAAGGATCTCAATGCTCCATTTTCATACAGGTCACCCAGTGTAGCAACTCCCTTCCCAATCCTTCTGTTCAGCAGAAAGGGGACTTGTTAATGCACAATTTAGGGTTTAACCAAAAACTTTCGGCAAGAATCAGGTAAATGTCCAAACTGAACACACAGAAAACTTTTGTCCAAACTAAATGCATGTGCGAGATAACGGGATGTGTCTTTACTTTTCCGGGCAGCATGGTAGAAATACTTTGCATTGGCAAGATAGGGGCAAAGACCTCCTGTTCAATAAAGAGCTAGGGAGGACCTATCTCAGGTGGAAGCAAAGCCAAATATAAAAAAAAAAGCATAATAGTAAAAAAAAATCTTGGGGATACCTAACCCACATTTTTCAGTTGGCCTGTGTTACTTGTTAGAATGCATCCGAGGACATTTACCATTCCAGATAAAGGATTTAGCTATACTATCAAATTGTTTAAAATAAAAGAGGGGAACCTCAATGGGGAGAGATTGTAGTAGGTAGTTGAATTTTGGAATACAATGAATCTTTATAACATTAACCTTTAGAAATCAAAGATAAATGTAGTGAAGCCCACCTGTCCACATTGCTCGAAAACCTTTTTATTAAAGGGTCAACATTAACTCTAAATAAATCACACAACTTTGTTAGGAATAAAATACCCAAATACTTAATGCCCTGTTTGGGCCACTGAAAGGCACTTGGCTGAGAAGCCGTTACCGGGCAGTATGCTGTCAGAACCAAAGCTTCGGATTTAAACCAATTAACTCTGTATCCCAAGAACTTAGAAAAGGAAATTATAATTCTGTGGAGGCAAGGCATAGATCTAGTAGGATAAAATATTGAATCTGCGTAATGCAAAAGCTCATGTGCCATACCTCCTGCCACCACCCATGGAAAGTCTTCCTCCTTTCTTATGTGGCTGCTAATGGTTCCAGGGCAAGACAGAACAATAATAGGAAAATAGGGCAACCCTGCCGGGTGCCCCTATCCACAGTAAAATCATCTGAAATTAATCCATTTGTTTGTACTGCTGCTACCGTAAATAAAGAAACTAAATCCATCCAATAAAAGTATTCCCGAACCTGTACATTTCCAAAATCTTAAAATAATCCCAATCTATCATATGAAACACCTTTTTGGTGTTAGGTGAGATGGCAGCAACCGGAGTCTGATCATTCACCACTGACCACATGATATTTATAAAACATCTAATGTTATCAGAAGAGCTATGGCCCCAAATAAACCCCAACTAATCTATATGTATAAGAGATGTCATAACTTTACTTAATCGGTTAGCCCAAATTTTTGACAATATTTTAACATCTAGTTGGATCAGGGAAATTGGACAGTTACTCTTACACTCGCTTGGTGTTACGAATGGGCAGCAAAGGTAGACGAGGAGATGCGGATCCAAGTGCAGTTCATCTTTTATTGAGGAACAAACAAGGCAGGTACATGGAAAACACGGGAACAAAGGAAAAACCCTCAATGGGGAAATGAACATGAACACACACACACACACACATGTTGTGTTTCCATGTTTTATGGGGACTTTCCATAGACATAATGGTTTTTATACTGTACAAACTTTATATTCTATCCCCTAAACCTAACCCTACCCCTAAACCTAACCCTCACAGAAAACTTTCTGCATTTTTACATTTTCAAAAAACATAATTTAGTATGATTTATAAGCTGTTTTCCTCATGGGGACCGACAAAATGTCCCCACAAGGTCAAAAATTTCGGTTTTACTATCCTTATGGGGACATTTGGTCCCCACAAAGTGATAAATACACGCCACACACACACACACACACACGCACGCACACACACACACACGCACGCACGCACGCACGCACGCACGCACGCACACACACACACACACACACACACACACACACACACACACACACACACACACACACACACACACACACACACACACACACACACACACACACTCACCAGGCTAACAACATTCAACGATAGACAGAGACTAAACAAACAGACAGGGTTAAATACGTGGACATGGGAAGACAGGAACCAATGAACAAACAGAACTCAAACAAGATAACTAGGTGATTAACAGAAGTAAAATGGCAAATAAACGAGGGCAAGTGCAAACAATGAACGGTGAACACTAAAGCTAACAAAGAGACTATGGAGTTACACAAGGGACAAAAGTGAAAACTAAGGAATGCAAAAAGTGACAAAAATGGCAAACAAAAGGGCAACAGTGAAACAAGACAGGTAACCCTAACATAGCCCCCCCTCAAGGATCGGATTCAAGATGATCAACAGTAACAGAACAAAAAAAAAAAACATGAAGAACAAATGTCCATTGACTGGGGGGGAAGCTTGTAGTGGGCAGACAGACCAAGGGGAGCAACGAAGGGCAGACAGGCAGTCCAGGGGGCAACGAGGGGCAGACAGACAGTCCAGGGGGCAACGAGGGGCAGACAGACAATCCAGGGGGTAACGAGGGGCAGACAGGCAGTCCAGGGGGCAACGAGGGGCAGACAGGCAGTCCAGGGGGCAACAGGGGCAGACAGGAAGTCCAGGGGGGCACAAAGGGCAGGCAGGAAGTCCAGGGGGGCACAAAGGGCAGGCAGGAAGTCCAGGGGGGCACAAAGGGCAGGCAGGAAGTCCAAGGGGGCACAGAGGGCAAGGACAGGTTCAGGTGGTCTGGGAGCTGGCCACAGGGCAAGGGTAGGTTCAGGAGGCCTGGGAGCTGGCCACAGGGCAGGGACCGGTTCAGGAGGCCTGGGAGCTGGCCACAGGGCAGGGACCGGTCCAGGAGGCCTGGGAGCTGGCCACAGGGCAGGGACAGGTTCAGGTGGTCTGGGGGCTGGCCATAGGGCAAGGATAGGTTCAGGAGGTCTGGGAGCTGGCCACAGGGCAAGGATGGGTTCAGGAGGCCTGGGAGCTGGCCTCAGGGCAAGGATAGGTTCAGGAGGCCTGGGAGCTGGCCACAGGGCAAGGACAGGTTTGGTGAACCTGGGAGGAGGCCGCTGGACAGGGACTGGGTCAGGGGGCCTGGGAAGAGGCCGCAGGACCGGGACTGGGTCAGGAGGCCTGGGAGGAGGCCACAGGACTGGACAGGTCGAGGAGGCCTGGGAGACGGCCACAAGACGGGGACAGGTCGAGGAGGCCTGGGAGGCGGCCTTTGGACAGGGACAGGTCTAGGTGGTCTGGGAGATGGCCGCAGATCAGGGGCCGGCCCAGGGGACCTGGGAGGAGGCCATCGGACAGGGACAGGTCCCGGAGGTGGAGCCGTAGGAGGCTCGGGAGGTGGAGCCGTAGGAGGCTCGGGAGGCAGAGCCGAAGGAGGCTCGGGGAGAAGAGTCGTAGGGCGCTCTAGAGGCGGAGCCCTAGAAAGCTCTGGAGTCTCTGGGGACAGAGCCGTAGGAGGCTCGGGAGGCGGCGCCGTAGGACGCTCGGGAGGCGGAGCCGAAGCAGGCTCGGGAGGCAGAGCCGAAGGATGGTCAGGAGGCGGAGCCATAGGAGGCTCGAGAGGCGGAGCCCTAGAAAGCTCTGGAGTCTCTGGGGGCAGAGCCATAGGAGGCTCGGGAGGCGGAGCCATAGGAGGCTCGAGAGGCGGAGCCGAAGGAGGCTCTGGAGGCGGAGCCGAAGGAGGCTCGGGAGGCGGAGCCGAAGGAGGCTCGGGAGGCGGAGCCGAAGGAGGCTCGAGAGGCGGAGCCCTAGAAAGCTCTGGAGTCTCTGGGGGCAGAGCCGTAGGAGGCTCGGGAGGCGGCGCCGTAGGAGGCTCGGGAGGCGGTGCCGTAGGAGGCTCGGGAGGCGGCGCCGAAGGAGGCTCGGGAGGCGGAGCTGAAGGAGGGTCGGGAGGCGGAGCCCTAGAAAGCTCTGGAGTCTCTGGGGGCAGAGCCGTAGGAGGCTCGGGAGGCGGAGCCCTAGAAAGCTCTGGAGTCTCTGGGAGCAGAGCCGTAGGAGGCTCGGGAGGCGGAGCCGTAGGAGGCTCTGGAGGTGGAGCCGTAGGAGGCTCGGGGAGTAGGGCCGTGGAAGACTCGAGAGGCTTGAGAGGCGGAGCCCTGGAAGGCCCGAGAGGCTTGAGAGGCGGAGCCCTGGAAGGCCCGAGAGGCTTGAGAAGCGGAGCCCTGGGAGGCTCGAGAGGCTTGAGAGGCGGAGCCCTGGGAGGCTCGAGAGGAGGAGCCCTGGAAGGCTCGAGAGGCTCGAGAGGAGGAGCCCTGGAAGGCTCGAGAGGAGGAGCCCTGGAAGGCTCGAGAGGAGGAGCCCTGGAAGGCCCGAGAGGAGCCCTGGGAGGCCCGAGAGACTTGAGAGACTTGAAAGGCGGATCCCGGGAAGACTCGGGAGGCGGAGCTCTGGGAAGCTCGAGAGGAGCCCGGGAAGACTCGGGAGGCGGAGCCCTAGAAAGCTCTGGAGTATCTGGGGGCAGAGCCGTAGGAGGCTCGGGAGGCGGCGCCGTAGGAGGCTCGGGAGGCGGTGCCGTAGGAGGCTCGGGAGGCGGCGCCGAAGGAGGCTCGGGAGGCGGAGCCGAAGGAGGGTCGGGAGGCGGAGCCCTAGAAAGCTCTGGAGTCTCTGGGGGCAGAGCCGTAAGAGGCTCGGGAGGCGGAGCCGTAGGAGGCTTGAGAGGCGGAGCCCTAGAAAGCTCTGGAGTCTCTGGGAGCAGAGCCGTAGGAGGCTCAGGAGGCGGCGCCGTAGGAGGCTCGGGAGGCGGCGCCGAAGGAGGCTCGGGAGGCGGAGCCGAAGGAGGGTCGGGAGGCGGAGCCCTAGAAAGCTCTGGAGTCTCTGGGGGCAGAGCCGTAGGAGGCTCGGGAGGCGGAGCCCTAGAAAGCTCTGGAGTCTCTGGGAGCAGAGCCGTAAGAGGCTTGGGAGGCGGAGCCGTAGGAGGCTCTGGAGGTGGAGCCGTAGGAGGCTCGGGGAGTAGGGCCGTGGAAGACTCGAGAGGCTCTGGAGGCGGAGCCCTGGAAGGCTCAAGAGGCTTGAGAGGCGGAGCCCTGGAAGGCCCGAGAGGCTTGAGAGGCGGAGCCCTGGAAGGCCCGAGAGGCTTGAGACGCGGAGCCCTGGGAGGCTCAAGAGGCTTGAGAGGCGGAGCCCTGGGAGGCTCGAGAGGAGGAGCCCTGGAAGGCTCGAGAGGAGGAGCCCTGGAAGGCTCGAGAGGCTCGAGAGGAGGAGCCCTGGAAGGCTCGAGAGGAGGAGCCCTGGAAGGCCCGAGAGGAGCCCTGGGAGGCCCGAGAGACTTGAGAGACTTGAAAGGCGGAGCCCGGGAAGACTCGGGAGGCGGAGCTCTGGGAAGCTCGAGAGGAGCCCTGGAAGACTCGGGAGGCGGAGCCCTAGAAAGCTCTGGAGTCTCTGGGGGCAGAGCCGTAGGAGGCTCGGGAGGCGGCGCCGTAGGAGGCTCGGGAGGCGGTGCCGTAGGAGGCTCGGGAGGCGGCGCCGAAGGAGGCTCGGGAGGCAGAGCCGAAGGAGGGTCGGGAGGCGGAGCCCTAGAAAGCTCTGGAGTCTCTGGGGGCAGAGCCGTAGGAGGCTCGGGAGGCGGAGCCGTAGGAGGCTCGAGAGGCGGAGCCCTAGAAAGCTCTGGAGTCTCTGGGAGCAGAGCCGTAGGAGGCTCGGGAGGCGGAGCCGTAGGAGACTCTGGAGGTGGAGCCGTAGGAGGCTCGGGGAGTAGGGCCGTGGAAGACTCGACAGGCTCTGGAGGCGGAGCCCTGGAAGGCTCAAGAGGCTTGAGAGGCGGAGCCCTGGAAGCCCGAGAGGCTTGAGAGGCGGAGCCCTGGAAGGCCCGAGAGGCTTGAGAGGCGGAGCCCTGGGAGGCTCGAGAGGCTTGAGAGGCGGAGCCCTGGGAGGCTCGAGAGGAGGAGCCCTGGAAGGCCCGAGAGGCTCGAGAGGAGGAGCCCTGGAAGGCTCGAGAGGAGGAGCCCTGGAAGGCCCGAGAGGAGCCCTGGGAGGCCCGAGAGACTTGAGAGACTTGAAAGGCGGAGCCCGGGAAGACTCGGGAGGCGGAGCTCTGGGAAGCTCGAGAGGAGCCCTGGAAGACTCGGGAGGCGGAGCTCTGGAAAGCTCGGGAGGCGGAGCTCTGGAAAGCTCGGGAGGCGGAGCTCTGGAAAGCTCGGGAGGCGGAGCTCTGGAAAGCTCGGGAGGCGGAGCTCTGGAAAGCTCGGAGGCAGAGCTCTGGAAAGCTCGGGAGGCGTTGGCGCTTGGACGGTCATGGCTACAGACGCTGGCTCAGGGACGGTCGAGGCTACAGATGCTGGCTCAGGGACGGTCGAGGCTACAGGCGCTGGCTCAGGGACGGTCGAGGCTACAGGCGTTGGCTCAGGGACGGTCGAGGCTACAGGCGTTGGCTCAGGGACGGTCGAGGCTACAGGCGCTGGCTCAGGGACAGTCGAGGCTACAGGCGCTGGCTCTTGGATGGTCCTGGCTACTGGTGCTGGCTCTTGGACGGTCCTGGCTACAGGCACTGGCTCACTGACTTCTGAGGCGACAGGCACTGGCTCACTGACTTCTGAGGCGACAGGCACTGGCTCACTGACTTCTGAGGCGACAGGCTCGCTCACAGTGACATGCGTTGGCGCAGGCTCGCTCACAGTGACATGCGTAGGCGCAGGCTCGCTCACAGTGACATGCGTAGGCGCAGGCTCGCTCACCGTGGAAGGCGTGGGCACAGGCTCGCTGACCGTGGAAGGCGTGGGCACAGGCTCGAAGACCGGGCAGGCGTGGACCGAAGGCGGAAGCCCGCTCTCTCCCTCCTCCGGCAGACGAAGAGGGCCGTGCTGGCTCGTGGAAGGCGACTGACGTGAGGGTGACCTCGTTGACAGGTGGAGTTGGTGTTACAGGGGGCGCCGGGGGTGGCTGGAGAGACACCACTGTGGACGGTGAGGCAGGGTCCTTCTCAGCAACGCCCACCGCGAGCAGTGAGGCGCACACCAGTAGGGTCGCCACCAGGAAGTCACGGAGGGTCCAGTCACGCGTCGCCTGTGGCAGCCGCTCCTTCAGTGCGGGGTGTAGATTGCCCCTGAAGAAGACCACCAGAGAGTAGTCCGGGAAATCCGAAATACTCGCCAGTTCAAGGAAGTCGCGGATGTGGTCCTCTATAGGGCGGTCTTCTTGTTGTAAGCAGAGCAGGTGGTAGTTTGCTTGCTGAACCGCTGGATCCATAGTTGGTCTATCGTTCTGTTAGGAATGGGCAGCGAAGGCAGACGAGGAGATGCAGATCCAAGTGCAGTTCAACTTTTATTGAGGAACAAACAAGGCAGGTACATGGGAAACCACTGGAACAAAGGAAAAACCCTCGATGGGGAAATGAACACAAGACTGAGGAAAACGGGCAGGGAACACACACCAGGCTAACAACATTCAACGATAGACAGAGACTAAACAAACAGACAGGGTTAAATACGTGGACATGGGAAGACAGGAACCAATGAACAAACAGAACTCAAACAAGATAACTAGGTGATTAACAGAAGCAAAATGGCAAATAAACGAGGGCAGGTGCAAACAATGAACGGTGAACATGAAAGCTAACAAAGAGACTATGGAGTTACACAAGGGACAAAAGTGAAAACTAAGGAATGCAAAAAGTGACAAAAATGGCAAACAAAAGGGCAACAGTGAAACAAGACAGGTAACCCTAACACTTGGAGCTTTGTCCTTTTTAAGAATCAGACTGATCCGGGCTTGTGTCATGGTTGGTGGAAACTTTCCATTCTTTAATGATTCCATATAAACATCTAGCAAAAGTGGAGCCAGTTCTGTAGCATAAGATCTAAAAAATTAAACGGTAAATCTGTCTGGCTCCGGAGACTTGCCTGTAGGCAAGGCCTTAATTTCCTCGAAAAGCTCCTCCAAGGTTATCTCAGAATCAAGAGAAATGTTTTGCTCCATTGTCAGTTTAGGGAGCTCTAATGGTTCTACAAAGTTTCTAATGTATTCATCAGCAGATGAAGTCGTGGAACTATAGAGATCAAGATAGAATTCCTTAAAAGCATTATTAATATCAATGGCAGAGGTAAATATTTCACCACCAGCAGATTTCATGAGTGAATGGTGGAAAAGGACTCTCTCTGCTTTATATAGCTAGCCAAAATTTTTCCTGCTTTGTCCACCAACTCAAAGTATGACTGTCACGCCCTAAATAGCCAAAACTCCACCTTCCATGACAAAATAGTGTTATATCTGTATTTCAGTCAGGTCAATTCTCTGAGGCCATCAGACAACATTCTGCACTTCTATGAGCTTGCTCGATTTCCAGCTTATGGCCTGTTATGTCGGCTCGACTAGGAATTTCACCACATCTCGGCCTTCTTTGTTCTCAGAAATTCCAACAGTTTGGACACTGTTTCGCCTAGGTCTTCCAACTTTTCTCAGATGCACTGCAAATCTGCCTTGGTCACTAAGAGGTTAGCAGTTAATTCCATCTCCAATGACTCCAGATAATTGATCCGTTTATCTGCATCCCCCATTCTTGTAACCAACTCAGAGAATTTTGTCTCCAAGGCCGTAATCGATCGACTTATTACAGCAAGATCCTCCACGTCCGCTACGACCCTCGTCAGCATCACCGACATGCTGGACAGTTGATGTTGAATTTCTTCCACCGCACTGTCCAAACTGAGTCCCTGGTCTGCGGCCCTGTCAGGGGTGTCAGCTTGAGCACATAAGTGTCTTTTAAAATCTCCAGAGCCAGAAGATTTAGAATTCTTTGACATATTGTCTTTATAGAACAGTTATGAAACAGAGTGTATCGAATCTCTCTGGTTTGACACAACAAGAATTCAAATCTAGCAAAGTGCGCGGAGCTCGCCGGTCATATGTCCGACCCTCGCATGGTGCCACAAAAGCCCTGCTTATATCTGTCTTTAAAATAATTGTCACTTGCCTTTATATTTTGTTATCTAATGCAATGACATTTATATATTCTAATTAAAAATGACCTATTTAACTGTGGTTAAGGGTCAAATATGGGCTCACTGCAAAATTTTCACTATTATATTGAGTTTATTTAGATTTGATACCTTTGATACAGATTCAATTTCTTACTTATCTGTAAATGTGTATCAAATGAAATTACACTTACACAAGCATCTATATCATATATCTGAAACTATGTAATTAATTAATCAATTAGGTCCAAAAGTAGAAATGTAGAAATGCTTGAAAAAGTAAAATATTCTTTCCAATTCTGTCCCAAAATAACAACACTAACAGGCCACCTGAAACATGGAGCATCATGCTGTCACTTGATAAAAATCAGAGCAGGATTGGATAGCAGGATCATGGATGGGACTACAAAAAACATTTGTCTCTGGATGATTATGAGATCATATGGAAATCTTCTAACCCAGAGTCACTGTGTATTTATGGGGCTTAAGGCATCACTGCGCACTGGAGTCCCTTAAGTGCTGACCCTCCTCCAAGCTTGGTTTTAAAGTACAGAGGATGGGAACTGACCCTGCGTTTTGACTTCCTCAGGCTGAAAAAATAATCCTAGGCTTTTCTTTTACATTCATTTATCCAGCTGTTTAGTAAACCAAAGTGATCAGTGTTCAGTATTTTTTCTTGAGGGGATGTGAATGATATCTACACCTGGGAATTTAACCCAAGAGGCCCATATCATGTGCCTCAGGCTTATCTGGATTTGTATGACTCCATTTCCTTTGAACTCCTCAAGGAGAAAGGTAAATATCATATGTCAGAATAGAATAGAAAACAGAAAAAAAATTATTAAATTGTTACAGCTACGTATGTAATACCTAGACTCTCAAACTTGATACCTGATCTAACCTTAAAAATGAGTTATGCTGGTGTAACCAAATGTATTCAGGTTGATTCCTTAATGATATATTACATTTTTGACTTATATCATACCAGTTAATTAAAATTTGACTGCATGAAGCACATTTTTGGGTTACCATATCATTCAGCCCCCTTCCTAAAGATTGTCTGTTTTTAATTTCACAATTTGTGTTTCTTTTTTCCATCAACTAACTGAAATTTCTCAATAGCATTGCATTTTCCTCTTTTAGGACTACAGGAGTGTTTCTGACTGACAGCATTGTCGAATACAATAAAAACTCAGACACACATGACCAAGAAAGGACACTTGGAATTTGCCTTGTGGCGGTTTGCTGGTACTATTAGGACTAACCATGTGTAAGGTGATCAATGGAAAGGAGGAGGCGAGAACTGGCTTTTCGATATAAATAACAGTTTAATATAAAACTTAAACAAAAGACAAACACACAAACATGACGGACATGTCCATAAACTATCTCTCTCTCCCGCACAATCCTCTGCAGTCGACCTTTATCCCTATCGGGAGGCTTGATTAGCATAATACGGGACCGGGTGTGTACGATCACGACCCCAGCCTGACGTACACCCCCCCCCCCTTTCCCTGGGGGAGGGCGTGCTTTAAGTCTAGTCTGCCGGCAGGTCATCCCCATCTACCTGGACGAGGGAGGGGACAAGGGGAGGGAAACAGAAATAATTAAAATGGGGGGGGTACTTCCTGTAACAGCGTAGTACCCCCCCAAAAAACACTGTAAAATTTAGAAGATAGGGAAAAGGCCAACGCAGAGCGACAGTGAGAGAGAGAGAGAGGAGAGAGAGAGATGAAAAAAAAAAACTCTTACTCGCCAGTTAAGAAAACTTCAACAAAAAACAACACACGACGGACATGTCTGTAAACTATCTCTCCCGCACGATCCTCTGCAGTCGACCTTTATCCCTCTCGGGAGGCTTGATTAGCCTAATACGGGACCGGGTGTGTACGATCACGACCCGGCCCCGCCCTCCACCCTGCCACACCATGCTTTATCCTTAAAGAGCTAGTTTACTCAAAAATGACAATTCTCTTATCATTTAAGCTGTGTTCATACTGCCAGCGACACGCAGCGACAAAACGACCTCATCTCATTCATTTTCAATGAGAGCTGGCAACTTCCGGCAACACGAGCGATGGCAACCGTTGGCGACCGAATGTGGGTGTGTCCAGCAGTGCAACAAAGTTGAGAAATGTTTAACTTTATGCAAATGAAGAGTGACTTACGGGAGCGACAGCTAATATGAGAGAAAATGGTAGAGCTCACGTGATCCAAATATTTCAATAATAATATTAATTGTAAAGAAACAGTGCTGTTTAGACTCTCCATACACAACACTAGCGACCTAACCACAAGCCACTGGCGACATGCAGCGACAAAGTAGCTGGCAGTGTGAGCACAGCTTTACTTGCCCTCATGCCATCCCAGATGTGTGTGACTTTCTTTCTTCAGCGGAATACAAACGAAAATTTTTGGAGAAATATTTCAGCTAGTGAATATTGATCAGATATTTGAATCTCCAAAAATCACATAAAGGGAGCATAAAAGTAATCCATATGACTCCAGTGAATCAATTTCTTCAGAAGCAATAGTAGGTGTGGGTGAGAAATAGAACAATATTTAAGTAGTTTCTTACTCTAAATCTGCACTTTCTGATGTGAAAGTGAAACTAAGCAAAAGTGGAGATTTGGAGCCAAAAAAATTACATTTTTACCCAGACCTATTATATCGCTTCTGAAAAAATGGATTAAACCACTGGAGTCATATGGATTACTTTTATGTTTCCTTCATGCTATTTTTGGAACTACAAAGGTCTGATCACATTCACTTGCATTGTAAGGACCTACAGAGCAGAAATATTTTTCTAAAACATTTTGTTTGTGTTCAGCAGAAGAAAGAAAGTCATACACATCTGGGATGTCATGAGAGTGAGTAAATGATGAGAGAATTTTTCCATTTTTGGGAGAACTATCACTTTTGTTAATGCACTGATAATGTCATAATTTTCTTTCACATAAGGCTCGTGGGAAACAGGGCCAATTTAAAACTTGATCAACACCAATGATACAAGTGGTATCAAAAACAGCTTGCGATGCTGTAAACTGACAGAGAGTGGGATGTCTGCCCAAGCCTGCAGTTTGTCTCTTGAATATGCAATGTGTTGTTTATTTAAAAGTGATCACCCTTGGGAAGGGTAAAGCTGTTGTCTTCTGTTAAAGGGATAGTTCACCCAAAAATGAAATTTCTGTCGTTATTTACTCACCCTCATATCATTCCAAATCTGTATAATTTTCTTTCTTTTATAGAACACAAAAGTAAATATTAGGCGAATGACAGCCTCAGTCACCATTCACATTCATTGCATCAAGTCATATGGAACTGGAAAAACATTAGTGAGTAAATGACAACAGAATTTTCATTTTTGGGTGAACTATCCCTTTAAGTGCTATCTATTGTGAGAATACTAAGAGGTTAGTCCCAATCTACAGTCTAACAACTCACCACAATGACTTGTTTATGGTTCTTATCCAAACACTGTCCCTGTCACTGTGTTCTTATCCAAACACTGTGCCCCCTTCATCAGGTAGCTTTGCCAAATAAAGAAACTTAAACAGCAGGGCTGTATTTTTATCTGCAAGGGGCTAACATGGTGCAAGGATTTCAGGGTGAAGGTATTCACATGCCCTGTTGAACATGTATTCCTTTCAAGTTCTCCCAAAGCATGGAAAGTAAATGGGGCAGAGCCGTAGACCTGTGATCCAACAGTTTGTACTCCCTGTACACCTCATTATATGACATTTATTCTTCTCACTCACTGTCTTTGTGTCATTAGCACTAAGAACTGAATATGAGCAGAATTCCACAGTCTAGAGGTTCCACATATTGTTTAGCATTTTGCCAACCTCTTCCTCTCTATAACTTATAAAAACTAACCTAGTTCAACTATTTCAACTAAAAGGACAGTGTGCTTTTAAGCTGAGACTGACATTTCATAGCTGTCGCTGAAAGAGATAGATTTTTGTGAGCCATTGGAAATTTAGTCAGGCAGAACCTGACCCCTCCAACTCCCTCCAAGAGTAACCACTGTGTTACCACATCAATCATTCAGAACCCCCGAACTTGTGATTTCAAGATGTTATCCTAAACAAATGTCAAAACAAGCATGAAAAGTTACGAAAATATCCTTAAGTTAAAACATCATCCCCATAATAATTTTTGGCAGACTTCTCTCTGTATCACTTTACCCAAACCCCAGGGGGTGGTGGGGCCACTCCAACAGCACAACCAAAACAGACATGCAACTCATCATATGACATCTGCTTCAATAATTCTAAGATTATCTTCGAAAATCACCAGGCTTTTGGCACAGGCCATGATACAGATGGGTACATCCCCCAGTCCAGACTGCCAAGTGATCTGTCTTAACAACACATTTTAGCATAAATTGACTTTGGACTGAAAGCACACAACAACAATGGTGATTACCAGAATAATACAGAAATGTATATGGTGTGACACTTTGTGAATATTAGTTTAGGGTAAAAATGTACAGTAAAGGTGAATATTCTTGCTATGGATGTCACTGGTAACACTTTACAATAAGTTCATGATCTAACAATGAACCATGATTTTTTTTTTATAGCATTATTAATCTTTAAAATTTATTAAAAGATTAAATATTGCAAATTCAATAAACTAATGGTAGCTATACAACTGTTAATGTTTTAAAAAAATATTTTTCATTATTATTTCATGATAATAATGTAGTAAACTAATGTTTAATAAACCTTATTCTAAAGAGTTACCGTGCCATTCAGTCTTCTTTTCTTAAAAAAATTTTGTTGGATCAATGCAAGTTAAGCTCAGCCAGCAGCATTTGTGGCATAATGTTGAGAAGTAAAGTCATGTTAGCATGATATTAGTGTGAACAATTCACTAACTAAACTTATCTGTGTAAAGTTATGTCCAATTCCATTGTTATGACAACAAAACCCTGTAATCCCTGTATTGAATATGGCTTTACATGGATAGTAAGCAATTTTATCACACTAAAATAATTTAAACAAATAATGTTTACTAAAAAAGGGTATTTTAGTGTTTATAGACTGGCCCCAATTCACTCCATTGTAAGTGCTTTACTGTAACTGCTTTTCTAAGAAACGAGTGATGAGTGGATTTGTTTTAAGATTAGGCTTAGTTTGTACTGAACCTAGAACATTTCTTTAAAGTACTTCTCACTTATTGTAAAATTTCTGCACACTACCACAATGAAGTTGTGATGGTTGTTGTCTATGACAGTTTCTCCCTCAGCACAAAAGACATATTCCTTCTTGTTTCTGTTGTAAGTCAATGGACCGAAAAAGAGAAGGAAGTGAGAGCTGTATGTGTGTGTGTGCTATTTACATTCATACCATCTGTCAGTCCGAAGAGTTTGCATTGCTTTGTCGAATTGGACTGTGAGTAACGATGTACTAGCTTTTGCGTCTCTATTCTGGGAATTTTCGAAACTGACAACTTATCCTTTTATTCAATAATTTGTCAGACGTTTTTATCCAGTGCAACTTACAGTGACTTCAATGTATACTTTACATATTATCAGTATATTTGCTCCTTAGGAATCAAACCCATGACCTTGGTGTTGCTAGTGCCATGTTCCACCAGTTGATCTTTAGGAACACACAGTATGACTTTTCCTAAGCATGATATAAGTGTTTTTAACAAATGAACAGTGATTCATTCACTTATTCAGTGATTAAGCAAGCTCTGCTTTGTTCATAGTCATTTTGCTCAATAATTTGACTAAATCAGCAGTACATCCCCACACATCACTAAGCTAGACATCCTGTACATTTGTCTTAAGGTCTGTTTAATAGTTATAATTAGAAAGTAATTACTTGCTGCAAATCATAGAGCCTGGCTTGCGTAAGTTGCCTCCACACTTCGAAGATACAAATCAAAACCAGATGCCCCAGCACTTACCTTACTTGTCAGGGGGTCTCAGCATGGCTCACAAACATACATATTTTTGTATCATTGCTCAGTAAGACTACTGTGCCTACTACCTGAACAATAAAACATTTTTTGTCTCTTTGTAAACCCCTGTGCCAATGATCTCTGGAACATTTCACTACGCACTAGATCTGTGTTCCCAGTCCAAACATTCACACATAGTAACTTCCCTCTCGTTGAAATAATAATCAATCTTCTGCACTCTCTTTGGTGCTCTCTTTCCATTTCTCTCTCTCTCCTCTCTCTCTCTCTCTCTCTCTCTCTCACACACACACACACACACACACACTCACTCTTCTCCGCACTCACCCGAGCAGAGTGGCAGCAATAGGAGCGCTCCTGCCAAGCACACTGAAATGATTGCACACCGGTAATGTAGCCTTGCCATGTCGCACCAGACGTATTGATGTGTGTATGTGCAGCCTCCACGCTGTGCCTCTGAATGACTGCAATGTGTGAGTGAGTCTGTGGAGAAGAAAGAGCTAAGAGAATGGGTGGGAGGAAGGAGTGAGAGGGGGTGGCAACTTATGTTAGATATCTCATTAATCTGTTCACTAGCACCTCTTTTTAACAATGCACTGGCACAACCCAGTGGATTACGACTAAATATTTCAATTTTGTCCATTTAAACAAATCATGTTTAGGAATATAACTGTTTGAGACTTTTGAATCAGATAAAAAGACAAGGTTTAGGATGTGGGTCACCGACCCCACAGAAAGTTCAGTAAAGCTGTTGGTATAGGGTAGCAGATGCAAGCGTCATCCAGACAGCTGTGTGACACTGGTATTGTACCTGTTGTTTGTCAACCCATCTTGATTAGAGATAGACTTGGTTGCCATGCTGTGCAGTTGGAAAGGGTTGTTTCAACAGGATAAGAAAGGCATTTAATGTATGGTCTTGGCGAGCTATTAGAGACAATGCTTTCAAAACACTACCATGGTACCAAACTACCATGATATTAACAAGGTTTTAGGCATGATTCCATGAAAATATTGTAATCACATAGTAATACTTTATAGTATTCTTGGAAGACCCTTAGAGTACCACATAAATACCATGGTCTATGAATATGGTCATTATTTAGGACCATGGCATATATTAAAGTAACATAGTATTACCCTTTGATATCAGCATTGAACCAAGGTACCACTACAGTACTTTGTACGAGCTGTAACTTTCACTTGAAACAGCAGAATCGTACTAGCAAGGACCTGAATTTTACACTTGCACATATAATGGTTTTAGTTTCACTTGAAGTTAAAGTGTCATGTGTCTTTTCTATATATCATATAAATCAAGGCAAAGTGCAGAAATAAAATTATATTTATATGTATATGTTTAAGTATGTATGGGTGTATCTTCAATGCTGTACACATACAGTACATGTCCCAGGGGTTGATTTTTATTCAACTGAATACATTTAAAGAGTTTTCTTCTTAAATGAGAGGTGTTATTAAAACTGAATTGTAAACGTATTTACCAGGCCTACAACTTTATTTCATTTTATGTATAGATTTTAATGTTTTAACCTTGTCCCAGACCCAGATTTTCAATATTAAACAAGAAAAATCCATTTTAAAACTATTATTATCTAAACAAAGAGTGAAATAAGCATAAACCATTTCAATATTTATTGTAAAACTTACAACTGTCCCATAGCATTGGCTTCATTTCCACCACAGCAAAAGAATTGCCCCTGCTAAAGTTTTTTCAAGTTAGTGTACTTTTTATGCCAAGTCAACAAAAGTGTCTTTGAAGAGCATGCTTGAGGAAAAAATGAGACAAGATGTAATATCACTTGTAAACAGACTAGTTTTATTGAACTGCATAATTTTTACATAATTACACAAAATCTCTCAAACAAAAGTGCCAATAAATGCATACATGATATACACTTTCATTTCTGGTTTTGTTTGTTTATCCAAGAGGAGAAATTTCATGTGATTTAACCCCCCTTTAAGAACTGGAGTTTTGCAACAACTGCTTTCCAGCAGTCGCAAATGTTGGGCAAGAGAGCTCCCAGTTTTGTTCATCGTTTGAGAATTCTTTGGGTAAATATCATATTTTACACAAGATGCTTATAAATTCCATTAAACGTGTTCAGAGGATTCGTATATTAAAATTTAATGTTTGTTATGGATTATTTTTGAAGGATGCATATGGATTGCATGTGTGGGGTTTGACTACATTTTGGTGGACATGCAAGAACTGGGAATGTAAATTTAGTATTAATCATATCTTATTTAATGATTTTTAGCCCAGAAAGTTTTCCAGTTTAGTGAATAAGTGTAATATGTGAGAACATGTGTAATAAGAATTTAATTTAATGTGTAATTAAGAACTTTAATACATGTCCGTAAAGCCTGGTTAAAAAATGCATAAAATGCTTTGAGTGATTTAAGCATGTATTAAATGCATAAAATGCATTGAGTGATTTAAGCATGTATTAAATGCATAAAATGCATTGAGTGATTTAAGCATGTGTTAGCTGCATAAAATGCTGTGGGAAGCATGTGGGTAGGCTAATGCCCTGTTTGTGTTTTCATTTAACATTTGCCTATACCGTATTTCAATTTTTGTATTTTCTTTCTTTCTTTTTTTAAATATAGCACGGCTCGTATCGACCTGTATCGAAGCATCGACCGCTTGTATAAAAGTCTCAATTGCCTCCACTTCTGAGACAGTCAATCCACGCATCTTATCACACGGCTCGCTGTGCATGACACCGCGGAGACTCAAAACATGGGAGGATCATGCTACTCTCTGCGATCCACGCACAACTTACCACGTGCCCCATTGAGAGTGAGAATTCCTAATTGCGACCACAAGGGTGTTACCAAATATGACTCTACTCTCCCTTGCAACCGAGCCAATATGGTTGCTTAGGAGATCTAGCTGAAGTCACTCAGCACACCCTGGATTCGAACTCACAACTCCAGTGGTGGTAGTCAGCGTCAATACTCGCTGATCTACCAAGGCCCTTGACAGCTGTTTTTTTATATAAAAGCCATCAGAATAAAACTCCAAAAAATAATTTTGTATCATGTGTAGTTTCTTTACAACCCACCTACACTTGTTTGTTTGCTTGAATTGTTTTTTGTTTTTTGCATTTATTTACATGATAATATAGAGTAGACAGAAAAGTAGGGGTAAGAGAGAAGGAACTGGATGGGGACATAACATAGGCTAGGCTCAAACCTGGGTCCCCACAAGCCAAAAGCCTTTAAATGCCCTGATGTGCACATCCCACTACACCACAGCTCAGATGTGTTGAATATCTTTCATTTTAAGGAATAGGCCAAATTAATATCTTTATATGCTGCCCATAGTATTAGATACACTCTGAAATGCCAAGTGCCAGTAGTTAGTGAGTTGTAGAGTGAAGAGACAGTGGGGCTTTGACCTACACATCCTCTCTTCTCAGCAGGGGCTAGAGGAGAGGCTTTAGGTATATACAGAACTTCAGTAGCAGAAAAGAGCAAAAGCACAGTGGGTGTTTGTAAGTGAATTATGCAAATTAATGAATATTCCTTTCAGCCTTTCTTTC
This sequence comes from Xyrauchen texanus, assembly GCF_025860055.1. Lineage (NCBI taxonomy): Eukaryota > Metazoa > Chordata > Actinopteri > Cypriniformes > Catostomidae > Xyrauchen > Xyrauchen texanus. The sequence goes on along the minus strand of NC_068285.1, from coordinate 24,314,746 downwards.
CTGTCATGCAGCACTGATATGGCCTGTTCCCCAGTCCTCACTCTGAGTCAGCGAGACTTGGCTCTGTTCTAACTCTCTCTACAACCCCCAGCTGTGTGAATTGGATCGTGGGACTGCGTGGGTGTGCTATGCATCCGTGAGACAAGATCATTTCTTCCTAAAACAGTTCAGATCTATTTTCCTGCTTTGAATCAGCCCTAGCCCTCTTGTTTCATGGGGTGATGATCTGTGCCCAGGGGCTGCAGACACACCCTTGGGTTGTGCTGAAATCTGAAATGCATCCCATTGAAAAGAGTGCAAAACCTTATACTGACTGCAAGGACGCTGTCAGTGACCACATGGGTCATTTCGTGGAAAATAGGCATGTCAGTAGTTTACACTGTGCACGGTGCCAACTCAAATATTTCTCCATGTATTATTGCACTTCAATGGAGTGGCTGAGGTTTTTTAGACAAGGGGGACAAGGTTGAGTCTTTCTTAAGTTTCTTATTTCATCATTTTGCGTGATTCTTGGGCATAATAATTTGATTTAGTGTGGTTTTGGCATGGGTAAGGAGGCAGCTAAGCTGATAATTGCTAATAACTATTTAATATATGCAAATAGCATGAAAGACTCTAACATTCTGCCTTACATTTTCTTTTGTGTTTCACAGAAGACATAAAGTCATATGTCTTTTGAAGCAACGTGAGGGGGAGTAAATGTTGAATTTATTGTCATTTTTGGTGGAACTGCCCCTTTAAACCACTCTTCTGTGAACAAGTTTTTACAAGTTTTGTTGGCAGCCAAGTGCATTTGGGGGATTGGCAGTTGGATAACTTGACTAGAGGACTGAATTATATATGTAAATCAATACAAACACAATTGTGACTTACATTATAAAGCTGAAATAAAGTCAAAAGACTGCCACCCTAGGCTCTGTCTTTGATACATGAATTAGAATTAGGCAAGTTTTTGCCCCATTGGCTGACATCCTGATAAAAAGATTTCAGGCCGATAGTCTGATCAAAAGCCAGTCTCATTTACATTTATTCATTTGGCAGACGCTTTTATCCCAAGCGACTTACAGTGCACTTATTACAAGGACAATCCCCCCGGAGCAACCTGGGGTTAAGTGTCTTGCTCAAGGACACAATGGTGGTGGCTGTGGGGATTGAACCAGCGACCTTCTGCTTACCAGCTCAGTACTTTAGCCCACTACCCGACCACACTCAGTCTCAGTAGTAAAGCACTAGAACATGCATACAGGGTACACATTTATGATGTTCATGTGGCAATTTTGATTCAACAGCAAGAACAATTACATCCATTAACCACTAGTTCATTCACAGCCAAAAAATGTCACATTAGTGAAGTACACATTCAAGAAAAACAGAAAGTATTACTCTTAAGAGGAAGAAATTTGGAAAAATAAGGAATTAATAAATAGGTCTATTAGGAGTATAAAGGCTATAAGACTTTTTTGCTTTGTTGCATAGGTCCTGTAATTGTGACTAATCCAATCTAGTTTAATTTTTCTGGGGTTCTTTGTGGATTTACATGTGAGCAGGATGTGAGCCACACTCCCACTGATTTCTCAGCTTGGGCACAGATGACCTGATGATCATCAAATAGGATGTGTGTACATGAGAACAGAGAGAAGATTAGTCTTGGGGTCACAGGGGACCCCAAGGGGGAGCAGGGAAGTGTCTGCCACTCTGGCTGTGAGGTCCCACAATGGACAAGCCAATGGGAGAAAACATTTGTGAGTGTTTAGCAAAGAGCATTTGGAATCTGGGCTCTCATCCAGAAGCTGTTTTTCATGCATACTGGAAGCACAGGCCAGTAATGAATACTGCGTCATGGATTGCTTGCACATTAAACTCTTTCTGTTTGAGTTTAACTTTGATAATCAGAGATTATCAATGTCAGAAGTTAATATTAGTGTAAGCAACATAGATAGATCATTGTAACAAGTTCCTGATATACTCAAATGAGGAAGCGGTGAGCCAGGTGAAATTTCCGTTCACCTTATTTATTTAGCTTCTTTATAAACTTTTCAGTATCACAACTAGAGATGCCCCGATCAGTTTTTTTGACTCCCGACCCGATTTTTAAAATATTAAATATCTGCTGATACTGAGTCCCGATTTGAGACTTGTATTTGTCAAGATAACAGAGCTGCAGACTGTTTTAGTTGTTTGCTAAGTAAACAAAGTGTTCAGCATCTCCTCGATGGCCTGTTTTACATGCTCGGCTGTATGAGATCAATGAAACTGGTGTGCATGCAACACTGCATGCTTCATATCATGGTGTAAAATCACTGCTAATATTTGGTCCAACATCCATTATTAAAAAAAAAAAAAGAAAAGCAGCACTTGCCTAATTCAAAGAATAAATATCAGCCTGATAGAGCAGACTGTTTACACTTGGACCTCCATTTGCAGATAGCTTATTTAATGCTGGCACTGGAAGATTTTCTCAAGTGATAAGAACAGTCTTTTTGCTACACTGCAGAACTGGGAAGACCACAAGACTGCACAAGTTCGAATGAGAGGATGCAGTCGACACAGCTGGAAGAAACTAAAAACTTTTTTTTTGCTATGAAATATCTATACCTTGTGCACCATAAAGCATATAATGATAGATTAATCTTGGTATGGAGACTTTGAATCTATCTAAATGTCCACTGAAAGTGAAGTGACTGTTAAAGCATTCACATCTTTTTCCATATATTAAGCTACTTTAAATGTGTACATTTATAGTATTTGGAGGGTTTTCTCTCTCTAAACCCACACACAGCTTAATGTCTGTGGAGAGGAAGGAAAGAAGGGATTTGGGATGGAGGCCAAAGTTTGGGGTACCTGCAAGATCTTTGGTTCCCATCGTTCCCCTTGCTGGAAAATGTTTGCAGGAAATGAGCTCACTACAAAAAACGATCTCTGACTACAGCATACTCAAACTGATTGACAGTTAGCTGTTAAATCCACACAACTATGGGTAGGTGAAACTTACAGACAATAATTCCCTTAAAGGAATTCCCTTAGTTCACCCAAAAATGAAAATTCTGACATTGATTACACTCATGTTGCGCCACACCCATATGACTTTCTTTCTTCCGTACAGCACAAATGAAAGTCAATGGTGACTGAGACTGAACATTCTGCCTAACATCACCTTTTCCATGGAAGAGAAAAAGTAATATGTGTTTAAAACAATATTAGAGCATATGATAGAATTAAAAAAAATTGGGGGGTGAACTATCCATTTTACGGTGCAGTTTGAGAAAAACCATGTTTTGGGAACAGGAAAGGTATTGTAAGGTGGGTGCCAGTGAGTCTGGGCTACTCGAGAAAACAAAAGGCTCTCATGAGAATTAACATCTGAACTCTCTCTCGCAGATGTAACAGCAACATCCGAGATGCAACAAACTGTGCAGCTAACACCTCCCTTCTAAAGTCTCTTCATCTCACTCCTCTTCCTCACTTAAAGCTCACTAAAAACCTATGCAATGTGAAGTGTGTACAAAAAAGTAACTATAACATGTTTGGTATCATTTAAAGTCTCTCAGTGCGCCTGGTAAACTGGTCTCATCCTCCCAGCCATAATGAAAAGCTAAAAAAAGTTATAAAATATGTGAAATGTGGTGTGCCCCTTAAAGGTGTGCCCTCCCCCAGATCCTCCATACCTCCTGTATGTTAATCTACAGGAACCCCCTCAACAGGGGACCAAAATCTAATTATAATGACAGACACCACCATTTGGTAAGCATATTGAATTATCTGGGTATTTAAGGAGATGCGACACATTGCTCAGGGAATCTGTAGGTAAACTTCCCACACGATCGCTGTGTGTAGTTCTTGTTGCCAGGTAAATGTGTCTATGAATTCCTCAATTTCTGAATTGCTGTTATTATACTTGATTGATGATTTCACTCTATGAATTGGATTTTGAATTATTGTTCTATTTACCTGGTCAATAAATTGTCAACATTTGATTTTATTCTGACTGACTCTGACATTGTGTTTCCCAAACAGATTAAATGATTCGTATGTTACCGCAAGTCTGCGTCAGATTAGTGACGACTAATATTTGGCATCAATTCAAGTGTACTTGGTTTGCAAAGACAAAAAGGGAATTTCCGTTTAGAACAGCAAACGCTGCTTGACCAATCTAAATTCGGGTGTGTTTTACCTCTGTTTTAATTTGATGTTTCTCCAGATAAGTGTACGTGGGAAACCACGCATGGCCAATCCAAAGCTATTACAAGATAAGTTATGGTGGTCATCTTACATCTGTAATAGTGGCCGTGACCTCTACTGAAGAAAACGTTAAGTTACATTCAAGTGTATGCAATTCCATGGGGCTATACTGAAGTATCTTTGATTGTGTGAACGTGAACAAGACCGATTGTAACCCGCACAAGAAGAGACAGTCACAATGTATAGTCAAACTGCGTTTATTGCAGGCAAAGCAAAAGTACAAATAGGGCAAATCCAGAAGAGAGTGGTCGAGGGGAGCGTAAGGTCGAAGCCGGGGAATCAGGATATGGCAACGGGGCAAAACTACAAAAGAGTGGTCGAGGAAAGCGTAAGGTCGAAGCCGGGGAAGTCAGAATAGCAGAACGGGTAAACAAGCGAGTTGAATAGACAGGGGAGCTAGGGGAACACTAGAGCTGGCAAAGCGAAGGGGTAAACTAAACAATAACCAACAAGAGTGAAACGAAAGGGTTGTGATATATATAGGGGAGAAAACGAGCGATGCAGGTGAAACGAATAACCAGGTGATTGGGACGAGTACAGTTGAAACTAATACTCTGGTGATTGGGAGCGTGCATGAGAGCCAGAGGGGGGGTGATTGGGAGTGAGCGTGTGAGCTCGGGGAGCGAGCCTGTGAGCTCGATGAAGCGGGGAGAACTAGAGGAGCGGGGTTCGTTACAGTACTCCCACCTCTGCTACGGACGGCTCCGGACGGCCGCGCTGGGTTGCGAGGAGCGGGATGATCGGGATGTTGGCGATGGTAGTCTAGTTTGAGAGCCTGGTCCAGGACATCTCTCGATCGTACCCACGACTGTTCCTCAGGTCCGTAGCCCTCCCAGTCGACCAGATACTGCAACTCGCCACCCTGACGTCGGGAGTCTAGCAAGGCCCGGACCGTATAGGCGGGTTGACCACCGACATCGAGTGGTGGAGGGGGTGTTTGGGCTGCCGTGGGCGGGAACATGGGGCTATAGAACACGGGCTTCAAAAATTAAACATGAAACACAGGACAAATTTTGTAGCGGGATGGCAAAAGTAATTGGTAAGTGACTGGGTTAATACGTTTAATAATTTTAAAAGGGCCGACATACTTGGGGCTTAGCTTCTTACACGGGAGACGGAGGCAGATGTCTCAGGTCGAGAGCCAAACCCTTTGGCCCGGATGGAACAGGGGTGCAGGACGGCGTCGGCGGTCTTCCTTAGCCTTCTGGGTCTGGGTGGAGCGTTGAATCCGGTCATGGGTGGCTCTCCAGACCTGGGCACATCTTCGGGCCCAGGCATCCACTGCCGGAATGTCACTGGGATCCGCTTCCCACGGGAAAAGGGGTGGTTGGTAGCCCAGGACGCACTGGAAAGGGGTAAGACCAGTAGAAGAGCTGACCAGGCTGTTCTGGGCGTATTCGGCCCAGGGGAGATAGGTGTGCCAGCTGCCTTGGGTCTGGGCGCAGTAGGCTCGCAGGTACCTGCCAATCTCCTGGTTGAGACGCTCGGTCTGGCCATTGGTCTGGGGGTGGTATCCCGAGGAGAAGTTGAGTTGGATACCCAGTCTGTCACTGAAGGCCCGCCAGAAGCGAGACATGAACTGGGTACCCCGATCCGAAGTGATCTCCTCGGGAATACCGAAGTTTCGGAAGATGTGGGTGATCATGTGGTCGGCCAGTTGTGTCGCGTTGGGTAACCCGGGTAGGGGAATCAGGCGGCACATTTTGGAGAAACGGTCTATAACCACAAGGATCTCGGTCCGGCCGTTGGAGGGGGGCAAGTCGGTAATAAAGTCCATGGCGATGTGGGACCATGATCGGTCAGGGATAGGTTACAGTTAGTCCTGCGGGAAGGTGACGAAGTGTTTTGGACTGGGCACAGACCGGACACGAGAGGACGTAGTCGTGGACGTCGTCCTTGAGCGAGGGCCACCAAAATCTCCTAGCAAGGAGCTCGGTAGTACGGGTAATTCCTGGGTGGCCAGAACAGAGGGAAGTGTGAACCCATTGCATGAGCTGGGGGCGAATAATGGTGGGTACATACATCCTGTTGGGGGGCGTTTGAGGAGGCGCGGGCTCGTCGCCTTGAGCCTGCAGGATGGCCTCCGTCAGTTCCCACCTAACGGGTGCGACGACACACGACGTGGGGAGGATTGTCTCCGACCCCGGGGGTTCTGAGCCATGGTCAAAGAGACGAGAGAGGGCGTCAGCCTTGATGTTCTGGGAGCCCGGGCGAAAAGTGACAGAAAAGTTAAAGCGGGTAAAGAACATCGCCCACCTGGCCTGTCGAGAGTTCAACCTCTTGGCTGAGCGGAGGTACTACAGGTTCTTATGGGCGGTGAAAACGACGAAAGGGAACCTAGAGCCCTCCAACCAGTGACGCCACTCCTCCAGGGCTAGCTTGATGGCCAGCAGCTCTCTATTCCCAACGTCGTAGTTCTGTTTGGGGGGAGGACAGTTTATGGGAATAGAAAGCGCAAAGGTATAGCTTGGCGGGAGTCCCGTGTGGTTGGGAGAGTACAGCTCCCACCCCCACCTCTGAGGCATCCACCTCTACCACGAACGGCAGAGTGGGGTCAGGTTGTTGGAGAACTGGGGAGGTTGTAAAGGCCTCCTTTAGGGCCTGGAAGGCCTGCTGGGCGGGTGTGTTCCAAGTGAGGAACTTCGGGTTGCCTCGGGTCAGGGACGTGAGGGGTGCGGCGATCTTGCCGAAGTTTCTAATAAAACGCCGGTAGTAGTTGACGAAACCCAGGAATCGTTGGAGTTCTTTGAGCATGCTGGGCACGGGCCAGGACAGGACTGCGGCAACCTTGTCGGTCTCCATCTCCATAGTTCCAGCAGATAAGACGTAGCCCAAGAAGGAGACGGAGGGGCGGTGAAAGGCACACTTCTCTGCCTTCACGAACAGGTCGTGTTCTCGCAGTCTCTGTAACACTCTCGAGACGTGAACGGTGTGTTCAGAGAGTGTGGAGGAGTAAATTAAAAGGTCGTCGATGTAGACAACGAGGAAGAGGTCTAGCATGTCCCGGAAGACGTCGTTCATGAATGACTGGAACACCGAGGGGGAGTTGGCGAGGCCGTACGGCATCACCAAGTACTCGTAGTGCCCCCTGGTGGTGATGAACGCAGTCTTCCACTCGTCTCCCTTGCGGATGCGTACAAGGTTGTTCGCGCTCCTGAGGTCGAGCTTAGTAAAGATCTTAGCCTTACTGACCTGCTCGAGGGACGGTTGGATGAGAGGCAGGGGGTAGGCGAACTTCACCGTAGTCTTATTTAGGGCCCGGTAATCGATGCAGGGGCGAAGCCCGCCATCCTTCTTGCCCGCGAAAAAGAAGCCAGACGCCACCGGGGAGGTGGACGGCCGAATGATGCCTAGACTGAGCGCCTCGTCGATGTAGTCCTCCATGGCTTTGGTTAGCGTTAAGGGGTACACTCGGCTCTTAGGGAGTGGGGACCCCGGAAGGAGATCGATGGCGCAGTCCACACTGCGATTTTTGGGGGAGACTAACCTGGGTCTTCTCGAACACATCAGCGTAGGAGTACTCAGGAGGGATGGAGACAGGAGACTTCACTTCGGGGCTCTCTACGGAGGTGGAGGAAGGGAAATACAATGTGACAAACAGTGGTCAGTCCAGCGCAACAGCTCCCCCGTGTGCCAGGAAATGTGGGGGTCATGAAGCGTTAACCAGGGGTGGCCTAAAACCACAGAGTCTCTAGGTGAGTGCACTATAAAAAACTGGATGAGCTCCGTGTGAAACAAGCCCACCTGGAGGGACAATGGCATGGTCCGGAAGGAAATGAGACCCGAACCGAGGGGTGCCCCATCTAGAGAGTTAACTCTGAGAGGTGGCACGACCGGACTGAGTGGGATGGATAGTTTCTGGACCAAGCCATCGTCTAAAAAATTTCCCGCTGCCCCGGAATCCACTAGGGCTGGGGTAGAAAAAGAGACATTGTTAAAACTCAACATTACCGGGAGGCAGACTTGTTTCTGGGTAACGTTGAGAAAGACAGATGTTCTCACCTGGCTTTTGGAGAGGGAACGCCGGGGACCGGCTGGGCATGAGTCAATTTGGTGACCCGGGGTGCCACAGTATAGGCAGAGGCTCTGTGTCAACCGTCTAGCTCGTTCTGTCTGGGTTAGTGGAGCGCGACCAAGTTGCATGGGTTCGGATTAGGAAGAGCACTCGGGAGAAACGAGTTTAGGTGAGTTGAGACGCGTAGCAGGCTCTTGGACGACAGAGGGTCTCCGACAAGCACGGTTGCGAAGCAGGTTATCCACTGTGATGGAGAGCTGAATATAGTTCTCCAGCGACAGCGATTCTCCTCGACATGCCAATTCCATTTGGAGCTGGTCATTCAAACCCAGGCGGTACACAGTCAACAAAGCGGGGTCGCTCCACCCACTACCCGCGGCAAGGGTGCGGAAATCAAGTGCGTAGGCAGCGGCTGTGCGTGATGCCTGTTTCAAAAACACGAGGCGGCTGCCTACATCCCTACCAGCTGCCGGGTGATTAAAAACCACGGCAATCTGGTGACAAAACTGATCATATGACGTCAAAAGGGGGCTCTCGGCAGTCCACAATGCAGTGGCCCATTGCCGTGCCTTACCCGAGAGCAGTGAGATTAAAAAATGTACTCTCTCACTGTCAGTGCTTAAAATTGGGTGATACGTCATATAAACAGTACATTGCATTAAAAAACCCTGACAAGCTTCCGACGAACCGTCAAACCGCTCGGGGGTTGAAAGCTCGCGGCGCTGGGAAATGCGGTGGGAACATCAACGGGTACAGGGACAGACACAGGTGGAACAGGTTGAAACTGATCGGAAATGGTACGTACCATTTGCAGTATTTCCTGTATTTGCTGTCCCTGAGCCGTGAGCGCTTGGTCGTGTTTCCCAACCGTAGATCCTTGGGCAGAAAGCGCCGTGCAAATCCGCTCTAGCGAGCTGCGGAGATCCTCAATGGATTCCATTGTGACTGTCTTCTGTATGGTTTGTTATTCTGTAACCCGCACAAGAAGAGACAGTCACAATGTATAGTCAAACTGCGTTTATTGCAGGCAAAGCAAAAGTACAAATAGGGCAAATCCAGAAGAGAGTGGTCGAGGGGAGTGTAAGGTCGAAGCCGGGGAATCAGGATATGGCAACGGGGCAAAACTACAAAAGAGTGGTCGAGGAAAGCGTAAGGTCTAAGCCGGGGAAGTCAGAATAGCAGAACGGGTAAACAAGCGAGTTGAATATACAGGGGAGCTAGGGGAACACTAGAGCTGGCAAAGCGAAGGGGTAAACTAAACAATAACCAGCAAGAGTGAAACGAAAGGGTTGTGATATATATAGGGGAGAAAACGAGCGGTGCAGGTGAAACGAATAACCAGGTGATTGGGACGAGTAAAGGTGAAACTAATACTCTGGTGATTGGGAGCGTGCATGAGAGCCAGAGGGGGGTGATTGGGAGTGAGTGTGTGAGCTCGGGGAGCGAGCCTGTGAGCTCGATGAAGCGGGGAGCACTAGAGGAGCGGGGTTCGTTACACCGATCTCAGGTATATAGCAATTACCTCTGTTTGATGATCCAATACTGGCCGCTTGTGATCGTGAGACCCGCAGTGTAGAGAAAACACGCAAGGACCTCAAAGCGACATAGTTTCTTAATCTAAACGGGTAAAGTATAATTAAAGAGTTAAAAGAATAATCAAACATTCGCTCACTTTTAATGATGCTCAGATATCATTAAAAACCTTTTTCATTTATGGAGTCAGATGAAACAACGAGGTAATACATAAGAGAAAATGTATTTCATTTAATATTGTTGTGTTGCGTAACAAGAAAGACAGTAACGCGCAGAGACTTTCACCCGTATTATTGGAGACCGTCATTGGATCGATAAATGGGCTTACAGTATGAAATGGTAGAAACATTTATACAGGTCAATATGATTCCATGTTGAATAAGAATTAAAAGGTGCAAAATATGACATTGTATTATAGGTGAATATTGTTTCGAGCATCTAGGTAGAATCACACTTGTTACCAGAAATAGTTACATACTTTTGAGCCCATCACAGCTCATCCGGTCAGTACAGGCCTTCGTTGCCTTGTCAACTAAATGAAATATCAGCTTGCAGCTTCTGCTAAGTGCATTGTGATGAACTGCCAAAGTAATTTAAGAGATCCTCAATTTTAATGTTGTCTAAGGAAAACAAGAACCATCTGACTCAATGTTCCTGCAACAACTTACTATTCAGTAAGTTACCTGCAACCAACATATTGAATATTGCTCCAATTAACTTCCATAAAGGCTTCCACAAACTGTTTTACAAATGTCTTAACTTCACATCTCAAAATTTTTTTCCAACCGAAGGTTTGTTTTATTTGAGTGAAGGATTAAAAAATAAAGCACTGATTTACAATGTTCCATAGTTTCTCATGTATTTCAGGCTGTGCAGAAAGGCCTTTGCAGAATGGTTAAAAGCTTAGTCCCAAGACAGCATTCTCCTTGTCCCCAAAGGAGGAGTTATGGACATCTGTCCTTGACCTTATACAGTGTTCAGGTCCATATTCTTTTTCCTTTGTAAATCAGTCATGGAATATGGTTAGAATGGCCATCCTGTTAAGCCTATGAAAACAGAGGGTGAGATTATCTGGGACTGATTTGTATGTGACCTCAACGTCACACTCCCAGAGTAAAGGAACTTTGGGTAGTCTAATTTAAGAAGACTGTGTGTCCACAGATGTCCTCATTTTTTTCTCAGTTCTTTTGCATATGATGGGAAGTTATGTTTGTGGAGATGGTTGTGTACTTGGTAAATAATGGATGAACAGGAAAAGGGGAGGGGGGTGAAACAGGGTGTGCAGCTGGCCTTAGTCATTTAAAATATAATTTATCTCCCCCACAAATATTCCTCTCTTCTGAGTTCATCTCTCGAGAACTACCTTTTAAACTGGACCAATTGGTCATTGATAAAAGCCTTTATCTGCATTGTTGCTCTGACTCCTACTGTCTTCTGACCTAAAGGCATTTGTATTAGAAGAAAGGAGCCTTTGGATTGGGAATTTTCTGAAAGATGATAACATCATCTGATTTGACTCATCCATTTGACCATAGGACTTTCAAAACGCCTTTGAAAAGGACGAAGATACAAACGTGTACATTTTTATGCAGACTTGATTTCATATTTTTACAAAGGGCACAAACAGTAATAGTAAAGTTTCACTATGCATTTTCTAAAATGACAAAACTCAACATACTTTCATTAAAACACATAATAAATTGTACAAGATGGACGAATTGTAGATATTGTACGGCTTGGCTTGTACAAAAAGGTAAGATTTTTATACCAGTCAATCAACAAACAGAATTTCAAATTGATACAATACAGGTTTCAAATTTGAGCTAGCTTTATTTTTAGAAAGGAATCATCTGTAAACAAATTTGGTTCCTTGTTCCATATTTATTTATGTAATGCAAATAACTGATGCATGTCAATAACTTTAATATGCTTCCCTTGTTTCATTCTTTCTTCAGATGTACAGAAAAGTTATTTTCCTATTAAAATCATTGTAATATTTAGGGTTTGGGGAAGGGGTTAGACTTAATGGCTAGGTTTAGCTTTGGGTTAAAGCTTATTGAGAACTAAAGACAATTATAACTGTAAAGACAATTATAATAATCATCATAATATATAAGCATAATTTATTCACTTGTGTTCATAAAAAATGCCGCCAAATGTGTGTTCTTATTAAATGTGTTTGTATTGCGTTTGTTAATACAGTTTATGCTGCTTAAAGAAAAGAAAATATAACTAAATTTTAGGTTCAGGGTGAACGTGTCTTGTATTACTTTATGATTTAATTATTTTTGTCTTGTTTCTTTAATACAAAGATACCTGGATATATATATATATATATATATATATATATATATATATATATATATATATATATATATATATATATTACTGAACCACCAGAGCTGCTTTCACAATGTGTAAGAGTGAACTGCTCTGTGGAAATAAAATGAAACTCACAAGATGATCGGAGATAATTTGCAGCATTCTCATAGACGGCATTATTCTTCCAAACAGTTTTCAGTTGAATTAAACAGATAAAAAGGAGTGATAACTCTTTGCATGCGCTTGTTTCACGAGACAGTGTCCCGTTGCATGTCAAACATCAAATCAGACGAGCACTAACAGCTTTTCTTTTGACTGTTCTTAAAAATATAATAAAGGGTGTTTCTTCAAGCACGTGTTTTTTTGACTAAAAGCATTTCTTGTCATGTGTCACTCTGAGATATCTTACAGGTCACCCACCTGTTGCAGGTAGATGAGCAAAATTACTCGAGCATAAAATACATTTGGACGAGGAGCTCGCAAAATGGATTGAGTCTCGTCGCATTTTGCAGGTGGTGGGTGCTATATCACACTCTGGGTGCACATACAAAATAACAAAGATTCATAAAATCGCTCGTAGAAAATGCTCTTAACAGCTAAGATCAATAGTTATTGGGGAAATGAGGCCCAGAACTCATGAATGTTCATGTCTTGGAGAAGCGCTTTCATTGCTCTCAGAGCTCACTGCGCACACAAATCAAATCAGACGTGCATCAGCGGCTTTTCTTTCATCTGTTCTTCAAAATATACTCATGTTTCATCAAACACGCATCTTTGTGTCTAATTTCTGCTAATATATCACACCGAGAAGTCTTACAGGTCGCTTTCCACAGTGACTGGTACATCAGCAAAATACTCCGCATTTGGTGGGTGTTCATTTCAAACCTTGTTCACTAGAAGTAGGCTGTAAAATTCAGGAGAAAGGAAACCAAAACAGTGTCATTGACTTCAAGCTTTGCAATCGCACCTGCATTTTCTGTTGGAAAATTATCTCTAGAAAGTTTTAAACGTTCATGTGTTGGTGAATGGTGAGCCACTTGATTTTTAACAAAGAGCCACTTGTGGCTCACGAGCCACAGGTTCCCGACCCCTGGTATAATGCCTAATAAAGTATTGTTTATAAGTGCAGGGCTGCTTTGTGTACAGGTGTCACCAGGATTACAGCTATATTTCTGCTGCATAAACGGCACCTACTGTCAGAGAGCGAATTTGCATTTTTATTTAGCCCGTCTGCAGTTAATTCTAAAAATCTAAACAATTCGGATAATAATGTATCTAGAAGTATTAACCGTATTTTTTTAGTGCCCACGATAAAAATAACATGCATGTTCAATAACGCAATTTACATATTAAATACATAATTTTTACATAATGTATATATATATATATATATATATATATATATATATATATATATATATATATACACTCACCTAAAGGATTATTAGGAACACCTGTTCGATTTCTCATTAATGCAATTATCTAATCAACCAATCACATGGCAGTTGCTTCAATGCATTTAGGGGTGTGGTCCTGGTCAAGACAATCTCCTGAACTCCAAACTGAATGTCAGAATGGGAAAGAAAGGTGATTTAAGCAATTTTGAGCGTGGCATGGTTGTTGGTGCCAGACGGGCCGGTCTGAGTATTTCACAATCTGCTGAGTTACTTGGATTTTCACACACAACCATTTCTAGGGTTTACAAAGAATGGTGTGAAAAGGAAAAACATCCAGTATGCGGCAGTCCTGTTGGCTGAAAATGCCTTGTTGATGCTAGAGGTCAGAGGAGAATGGGACAACTGATTCAAGCTGATAGAAGAGCAACTTTGCCTGAAATAACCACTGCTACAACCGAGGTATGCAGCAAAGCATTTGTGAAGCCACAACACGCACAACCTTGAGGCGGATGGGCTACAACAGCAGAAGATCCCACCGGGTACCACTCATCTCCACTACAAATAGGAAAAAGAGGCTACAATTTTCAAGAGCTCACCAAAATTGGACAGTTGAAGACTGGAAAAATGTTGCCTGGTCTGATGAGTCTCGATTTCTGTTGAGACATTCAGATGGTAGAGTCAGAATGTGGCGTAAACAGAATGAGAACATGGATCCATCATGCCTTGTTACCACTGTGCAGGCTGGTGGTGGTGGTGTAATGGTGTGAGGGATGTTTTCTTGGCACACTTTAGGCCCCTTAGTGCCAATTGGGCATCGTTTAAATGCCACGGCCTACCTGAGCATTGTTTCTGACCATGTCCATCCCTTTATGGCCACCATGTACCCATCCTCTGATGGCTACTTCCAGCAGGATAATGCACGTCACAAAGCTGGAATCATTTCAAATTGTTTTCTTGAACATGACAATGAGTTCACTGTACTAAAATGGCCCCCACAGTCACCAGATCTCAACCCAATAGAGCATCTTTGGGATGTGATGGAACGGGAGCTTCGTGCCCTGGATGTGCATCCCACAAATCTCCATCAACTGCAAGATGCTATCCTATCAATATGGGCCAACATTTCTAAAGAATGCTTTCAGCACCTTGTTGAATCAATGCCACGTAGAATTAAGGCAGTTCTGAAGGCGAAAGGGGGTCAAACACAGTATTAGTATGGTGTTCCTAATAATCCTTTAGGTGAGTGTATATACAGGGATGGATTACCGACCTGGGCCGGTGACCAGGGGCCCTTCACTACCAGGGGCCCTTGACTGCCCGGCTTTAAGGCCCAGGGTCTTTTTTTTTTGTGATTTCCCCAGCTCGAAAACCCATCAACATTGGGTCAACAACTTTTAGAGGGGGGCCCTTGGAGATATTTGGCCCCGGGGCCTTTGCAAGTCATAATCCGTCCCACTCGACTTGGCCTGCTTGATTTGTCTGCAGTGCACTTGAGACTTGACTCGAGATTGATGGTTAAGACTTGAGACTTGCTTGTGACTTGAACATGTGTGACTTGCTTCCACCTCTGGGCTAAATATAGAGTGACAGATGATCCAAAAGGGCACTCATTCCATTAATTTTGTCCCTCCCCTCAAAGATTTTTTTTTAATTTGCTTTCAAGAACAAAAAACAGACCAAGTGTAAAGCATCACGCTACACCCATTTTATTGCCATGAGCAAAGCTATATTCACAACCTCCATGAACACAGTGAAGCACACTTCTTGCCAAACTCCCAAACACATCCTCAGTTTCACATTGTGCTACATGGTGTGATATACTAACACATATGCACACATAAACTATTCAATAACACAATGCATTTGGAAACAATACGATTTCTTCTCTCTTTATTATGTAATGAGTTTCATTCATAGAGCATCAATGTGTTCACTGAAAGCAAAGGCATTTCTACACGGCTCACACAGCCATGAAATAAGTCTTCCTCTTTGGATATGGCATCTTTGTAATGATAAATTACAAGCCTTTAGCTCGCAAAACAATATTATAGGCACGCTGGACTGAATGGATTCATGTGTGAAATTAATAATCTGAAAAAATGTCCAGATGCATTGTGTATACAAATGTTGTTCACTCTTTGACATTACTCAAGTTTTAAGTACCTATTATGAAACCTATAGTATTCAGTGCTCTCAAAGTGAATTTGTACAGTTCATCAGACCACTTTATTAGTCTTGTGATAATAACAGCAATCTTGAATAGAGTTGCTGTTTTCATTAAGTGCACTTCTTGTCATGTTTCTAGTTTTCTGCTTGTGATTTACAGAGCTTTTTTCCAAAGAAGAAGGCAATTTCCCAGAGTTTAGTATCCATATCCCAAACCACTATGCTTCTTTAAAATCTGCCACAACATCCTGGAACAATTCACAAACCCACACACACTTGACCTTGTTCGTGTGGGCTGGCAGCTACACCTGGAGCCAATTAAATGACTCTCATGTATTGTAATTCCAAACCAAGTCCAGAGCAGCTTCATACTATTGTGATTCTCATCCTATCGCTTGTTTGGGCTACACTGTTCATTTTACTTGATCATACAAGTTCAAGTAATTAAAAAAAAAACATATATGGTACCTAATTACAGTGTACTATTTTGTTTACAAATAATTTCACAGAAATCTGTATATTTAAATTCACACGAATTATGACAATGCATTTTAGTGTTTTGTTCTGCAATTTGTATGCTCCCTATTTTAATGACTAATTGTTCTAAATAGTCTTCACACTTTTATAACCAAAAACGTATGTATGTAGTCTCTTGGGCCTGTCTTTTGTGTCTGGCTGTTTATTTATCTCAATCACTCCCATATCAATCACTTGTTAGGGATTCCCAAGGCAGTCTGATTGCCGTTGGCCCATTGTTTGTTTTTTTGCATGAGAATACAAAAGTGTGTGGCTCCCATTATTCATGCCTGAACGTGAAACCCTCTTCCCCCATCTGTCTACCCCCTCAGTGGGCCACCATGAAGTCGGAAGACAAAAGGGTTCAGGAAACAGAGAGGACGTGATAATGGCCTTCAAAAAAGGTCAAGCCAGAAAATCATCCAGGGTTCAAGCACAATGCACATTAGAAATGTGTTAAATTGGTTCAGCAACGCAAGCCACGTCTTAATACTATAAATTGATTGTGTGAAAAACACATTCAAATTGGAAATATGTCTTTAAGTACTATCTATATATATATATATATATATATATATATATATATATATATACATATGGCTTGTGTAAGTTTACATTTGTGCAAAGCTCTTGTGCTCCATCTAGTGGCATTTTCCTTAAAGCCAAAAGGCACTCAAGCAGTCCTAACCAGTTCTTACTGGTATTTGCCATGTTTTTGATATTTCTGCCACCTAGTGGATATTTTTGTTCGGCCTTCATCCAACTTGCCTTAAAATCGAGTTAAAGGAAAACTGAATCCAAAAATCACAACCCTCTCACCATTTAATCACCCTAATGCCATCCCAGGTGTGAATTACTTTTTTTCTTCTGCTGAACAGAAACAAAGATTTTCCATACAATGCAAGTGAATAGTTACCAAAACGTGGAAGCTCCAAAAAGCACATAAAGGCAGCATAAAAGTAATCCATACAACTCCAGTCATTAAATCCATGACTTCAGAAGCAATATGATAGGTGTGTGTGTGGGAAGCAGATCAATAGTAAAGTCCTTCTATTCTTTTTCTTTTTTTAATTGAACATTGTTCTTTTGTTTTTGGCAATTCGCATTCTTCGTGCATAACGCCACCAATTTATTGTAAAAGAAAAAGTCTTAAATATTGATCTGTTTCTTACCCACACCTATCATATCACTTCTAAAGATATGGATTTAAACACTGGAGTCATATTGATTACTTTTATGCTGCCTTTATGTGCTTTTGGAGCTTCAAAGTTCTGGCCACCATGCACTTGTATTGTTTGGGCCTACAGAGCTGAGATAATCTTCTCAAAATCTTTGTGTTCTGCTGAAGAAAGAAAGTCATACAATTCTGGGATGGCTTGAGGGTGAGCAGATGATGAGAGAATTTTCCTTTTTTGGTTGAACTATTCCTAATAAGCATGATAAAGATAGTTAGTGCTAGTGTAAAATAACTTGAATATGAGTATGACTAAACTGACATTATCAAAACAACATGTAACTTGTAATACAATTGTGAACAATTCTATTTAAAATTGTTGAAGTGTTTACATTGTGTTTTGCTTTGTTTAATTCTGAGCAGCATGTTGCAGCATCTTATCCATCCCCACTTTGCAACAACATTTCCTGTTTCCTGTCTTTTGTGAAGTTATACACATGTGCCTCAACCCAACATAAAATTATTGGGCTTCAGATATCAATATGTTAGCACACAAAGGTATGACAAATAATCTTATTTGCAGCATTATATCTATCTCTGTGCTATGTATACACAGCCTGATTTATTATTCAAGTTTCCCAACTGCTCTGTAAATAGCATTTGGGGGTATATTCCGCTTCTGACTTTATAATATAAAAATAAAAATGTAATCTGTTCTAACAACTGTTTTACACAAAAGATAATTCACTTCTCTGGCAGCCCAGATAAATCAGCTTAGAGATCTGTTGTTGTGGTCTCCATTCCATTTCAGGGTCAGTGTGCCATGTGTCACTAGTGGTCACCTTGAGGTATTGCAATAATGCACATTGCTAAAAGCATAATTTGTGTATAAAAGGAGACAGTTACTTTATCATTATGATTAAGACATATTTAGAAGAAATTCTGGAGGAGTTTTCGTTTATTATTTTACAAATAATAATACAATTAATAATCACAGAATATGCTGCTTGCTGGTACTCTTTTCTGGTGGACCAAATGGGACTTTGGTCTTTGTGAGTTCTTTGGTTAAGCGGTCAGCAGCACATTGCATGGGACAGATGGCGAGGCATGCTTGCAGTCTTTAAGCCACCATGACTGTCTAGATTTATGGTCAGCCATTTTGTAGCATAACAGTATGGGATATACTCAGTGGTTGATAGTATTATGTGCTCGAATTACAAACACATTTAATTTGGATGGAAGCAACAAAAAAATGCATTATGGCCCAAGAAAACAACACTTCGTTCTTTAATAATTTGGCCATTTGATGTCGTTCAAACCTTATGCTCTTTTGGTAGAATTTTTTTAACCTGGGCTCCAAATTTATTTCGAATTATTGGAGTATTAAAAAACACATGGGTCTCAGGCGCCAATGAGCACAAAGAATGGGCGGATTTACCCTAACCCTAACCCTAAGCTTCATACTGACGTTCTGACCGGCCCGTCTAAAATGTCCTGCGCGCGCATTTCCAACCAATCACTTCAGTCTACGAAGAGCGATTATGCTGATAAGTGTGATCCATTTGAATGGCAGGCCCGTCCACCGCTCGCGCTTTCAAAAATAAAAACGGACCAATCAGGGCGCGCTATGGGCGGGGTCTCAGGAAGGGGTTTGGGTGCGAGGTATCATGGAGGATCAGTTAGCGAACGGCAGCCATTGAAGATAGCCGAGCAGTTGGTCCGCTCTCTGGAGTTTGTAACAATTGTGTTTCTTTAAACGCTCTTGCCTCTGTGTAACAACCACCAACGACAAAATGGAGATGAAGAAAAGAATCGGTTTAGAGCTGAGAAACAGAACTCCAGCCGAGGTGAGATCTTTGAACTTTAATTATTTATTTTCACGGAACCGCAAAATGATGTTGGTTCGCAACCTGTCTATCGTCCACATTCGGAATAGTTCCTAAACGGGGGGGCTGTAAGACGACATGAGCGTAAAAGGATGCGAATATGATATATTTTTAGACCTATATCAACAGAGCACCAAATATGTATTGAAACACACATAATATACCATTAAAAGATAAATACCTCTGTTGTTTGGAGCAAGTCTTATCGTTATACTAGCGCGAAAAACTACTGAATCTTTTGTGAACTCAAGACTTGTCGATGTGGGCGTCCCGACTAGAACATCAAAAATAACGTACTTTATTTAAACGCGTATTTTTTATCTTATTATTCAGAAACGTTATATTTTACTCAAGTGACGTCCAATTCGGCCACAATTTTATAGTCCATTGATGAGACAATATACCCGCTTTCCCCGACTGGAAACGGTAATAAGGAAAACAAGCACCAGTGTTATTATACGATTGCCACCAAAGCGTTTTTGAGCTTATGTATGTGAGCGAAAGACCGCTAACGCTGTATCTTTTAAACGGATGTGTACTTGACTCACTATGGCTTCTCTAACCTTGTAAATCGAGTATTTTAGACTTCCGAAGGCGGACATCTTACACTCCAACTCTTCGACATTAGGCACATTCAGGGGGCACTTCCCTTCGATCTTCCTCGCAAACCCTCAAAGCCATTACGTGCAGAGCTTGAGCTGACATGGCGAGCGAATGTCAGGTCAATGTTATTATGAGCAAAGCGCAGTGTATAATAATGTGTTCATCGCTTCTGCAGCGCCTCGCCGTGTGTGTGGTTGGAGATTGTGGTGCGCGTGAATGCTGCTCGAGTGTTCGTGTTGACGGGCGGGAGTCGAAGTCATTTTGTTGGATCAGTAGTTCAGACGCGAATGACGGTGTTTTTGTGGCTTTGACTCTGTTTTATTAATCTGCGTGAAAAAGGGAGATTTCTGATTCACTAAATTTACTCGCGTGCGTAGCCATATATAGCATATGTATATATTGTACAAAGCCATTTCACATAAACAAGGTACCATTTCCCCAAATTGTTACATCAAACATGGCGCAATTATTTAACCTCATATTATGTTTTATTATTGACGTTAAACAAAATGTATTGGGGTTAACTGCGTTTTTGAATCCGTTTGTGTTCCGTCATCGTTTTATTAATTGAAGGAATGTGGCAGATGGTGAAGGGGCAAACCCCCCCCCCCCACACACACACACACACACACATTAGTAGATTATTGTAGGCTTGCCTACAGCAAGCGCTGAGCCACGCTTCTTTTGAATGAGGGTTCTGGTGGAAAGAACCATTTGCACGAACAATAGTTAATGCTCCGACAGCGCAGACGTGTATTCATGATACGTGGCTTTTAACTTGGGTGTCTATTGCGTCATTAGTAAAATAACTGTTGCAATGTTTAGCGTAAGGTTGTCGCCGCGGAAATAATCGCGGGCACTAAATCTCCCTGTGAAGCGCTGGCTGTAAATCCAGCCCAAATCCTGATGTTAAAAAGCTTTACTGTGTGTGTGTGTTTATACTACACCGTGGGCAGGGTTGGGATGGTTACTTTTGATATGTACTCCACTACAGATTACAAAATACATGCTGTAATTTGTAATGTATTCCGTTAGATTACTCAAGGTCAGTAATGTATTATAAATACTTTGGATTACTTCAGCACTGGTCAATTTTTTTCACTTGATTTGACTATAAAAACTCTGCCAAGACAAAATACACATGTTAAAAATACATTATCTGAAAATCCTAAATATCTTCTTAAGTGTTTATAAAAAAGATATATCAAATTGATCTTGTTTTAAGGAATTTTAGATGTTTTTACAGGAAAAACAATACAAAAATTACCAAGAATATGATTTTTGCCCTAATATCAAAGGTTTTACTAGAAAAAACGAATTATGATCCAACGTGAATTTTCTTGATAAAAAATATGATCGTGCCTGGTACATGTAAAATTGCTAGAAAGTGCATTTTAGCTTCGCATAAAGCTGACAGTTTACACAAGGTTTATTTGTATTTCTTCTGCTCTAAACTTACTTCAAACTTACTTCTCTGTCTGCTCGTATGAATTTAACACATCATAAGAAAGTGTTTCACCGCTGTTCAAATGCACTTTGGATCACATCATTTATATGTATAAATATTGAAAGGACTAAATATTAAATGAAACAAATGACAATAAAATGCAAAGTAATCAAAATACTTTTTGAATGTAACTGCATTCTAAATATCAATTATTTAAATTGTAACTAGTGGAATACAGTTACTTGTATTTTGTATTTTAAATACGTAATCCTGTTACATTTATTCCGTTACTCTCCAACCCTGACTGTGGGGACCAAATGTCCCCACTAGGGATGTAACGGTTTCAAGGTTTTAGAAAATACCTTGGTTTTTTAAAACGGACTGTTATCATACTGTTGAAATATTCTCATTTAAGGTTTTGCATGAAGATAATGACTTTTTTTTTTTCAGAACGTTTCTAAAATCCAAATCAATTTGATCAAGACATTTACACAGCATCATAAAAACTTGGCTAGATAAAATAAATCTTTAAATTGCACATTTGACTGCCACTCAATTGTAAAGGTGACATGCAGGTGTCACGAGCGCTGCGCATCACGAAGGCACAACTTTAGAAGTTTAAGTCCTCTGTCTGTGATTACTTTGCTATATAAAAGACCCACGAGGCACCATCAATGTTGATGGTTACCTAGCCAGTAAAGTTTGTTGCAAAAATGTATCTGCTCAGGTGGGAAACACTTCAAACCGTGAGCACAATCCCACGGAATTTGCGGAGATGAATGAAAGTGGAAATAATAATAAATTCAATTTTACAATTCAATTTCATAAATCATAAAATAACTAAATATTTTTGTTATAATCATCTGACTACTGTACATGTTGCCAATTTTTTTTTATTAATGTTTATACCTATTTGTGAGTTTTTTTTATTTTTTTTTATTACCTTGTCGGATTAAAAGAGTGTGTGCGTGCGTGCACATACTTGCTGGTTCATAAGGGAATGCCATTCTGAAAGCTCTGCACAAAATGTAACATGTTTCTCTTCCCACAAGGGCAACAAATTATTGATTAAAATAGTAGGGCTGCAGTGCATGGCATTTGTGCTTCAAATGTGTTATTACAAGAAAATCATTACATAATCAATTTTTAAAGGTTTTATGAAAATAGCCTTAAAAGCTGGAATGGCGATAACAAATGAACAAGAACACCAGCATGTTAACAAAGTCCCAGGGCATTTTTGTGTTAAGTAAATTAGTTGAAGAAAAATTTTCTAAACACAATCATGTAGTAATGCACCAAAATGAAAATTCTGGGCAGAAACCGAAAATTCAGGATGCACCTTTTTTTTTTTTTTATACCTATTTTAAAATATATATATATTTTTAATAATTGTATTAATATTATACTTTGTGACAGATGTAGCCTCAAGTGAAAAACAAAGTTTTGCAGGGCTAAACACATTTTAATGTAATTGCTATACACATAGCATAGTGGACTGCTTTCTATTCAAGTAAAAGTGCCAAGTTTCTCTTCAAGAACAAAAGTTGCTCAGCTTTCTGGCAGGAGAGACGGTTCCTCTTCTCATCAAGAACATGAGATGTTGCCCTGAATAGTCTCTCACTCTGTGCTGGTGCTTGGGGCAGATCAACAGTGCTTGATGTCATGTTGCTTTTTAACAAACTATCATGGTGTATGCTGAAAACATAATGTTCATCTATAGAGAATGCTCTGGATCAATAACATGGCCTTTTTGCAGGTCGCAGAGTTGGTGGTGGATAATTGTCGCTCGAGTGACGGAGAGATTGAAGGCTTGACAGATGAGTTTAAAGAGCTGGAGTTCCTCAGCATGGTCAATGTGGGCCTCACCTCTGTTGCCAAGCTACCCTCACTGCCAAAACTGAGGAAGGTCAGTCAAAAGATCTAGCAAGCTCATATCACAATTTAACTCCGAAAACATCAGTCAAAGATGTTTTAATGAGAAGAAAATTGACTGAAGTCTATTTGCTAACCATGCAGAAATCGGATACAGAATAAGCAGTTTTCACATTAATTTGGACATTCTTTTTTATAAAGGTACTCAAAATACTGAAGTGGAGAATGCCCCAAAATCTTTACACTGCCTACCAAAAATCTTTACATTGTTGTGTTCATATTAAATGTATTGCATAATTACAAAAACGTAATTGCAAGCAACTCCACATAATACTTTTACAATAAGTGCTGTATAATTTAGTGAATATTGATTAGTATAAACTATGTAATTACTTTAAGTTTGACTTCTAAGTAACTTGTTTTGCCTTGACTTCCCTGTGTATATAGATTAAGGATGTTTTTAATTTTACAGTTGGAGCTGAGTGATAATAACATCTCAGGGGCACTAGAGGCACTTGCAGAGAAATGCCCCAACTTAACGTACCTAAATTTGAGTGGCAACAAGATCAAAGAACTCTGCACACTGGAGGCCCTGGTAAAAACACTGATGAATTTTTACTTGCCCAGTATATAATCACTGTATAGATAGAATATGCATGTATATGGGAGATCATGCACATAATCTTTACGAATTTGTGAAGAAATGTGCCCATAAAATGTATGATTGCACCCTACAAATAGTTAAATGTTAATAGTTAAAAGTTTTAAAGTGTTTTATTTTTTTTTTTGCCATTCATAAATTGTTAATACAAAACCTATAAGTTGTTCAACCTTGTCTTTAAGCAAAACCTAAAGAACCTAAAGTGTTTGGACTTGTTCAACTGCGAGATCACCACATTGGAGGACTACAGGGAAAGCATCTTTGAACTGCTGCCTCAGGTCACATACCTGGATGGCTTTGATGCAGAGGACAATGAAGCTCCAGACTCGGAAGCTGACGATGATGGTAAAAACAGTGAACAAAACTGAAATTATTTTTGTTTAATATGTTTTGGATATTATCAAATAGATGCACTGAAACATTTACAAATCATACATGTAGCGAAATGTAAATGGGAAAACATAAGAGTTGGTTACATTAAATGAATGTTGCTAATTTATCTGCATAGATGATGAGGATGAGGATGGTGAGGAAGGAGCTGGGAAACTTGGAGACTATGAGGAAGAAGAGGAGGAAGGCTCAGAGGGTGGAGAAGTTGGGCTATCCTATCTAATGAAAGAAGACATCCAGGTAATGTAGCTTCCACCTTTTTCCAACATTGATTGCCTATCTAAAACTTTATATTGCTAATAATCTCTAATGGTTCACTTCATAACAGGATGAGGAAGATGATGATGACTATGTGGAAGAGGAGGAAGGAGAGGGTAAGCATTAATTAACAACCTCAGGATCAATGGAACATCTTGAGTTGAATCCTTAAAGCGGTCACATTTGTATTGAGCTACTCTATAATGAGCAACAACTATTTACTCTGTGCAGAAGAAGAGGCTGAAGTTCGAGGGGAGAAGCGAAAGAGGGTCGCTGAAGATGAGGGTGAAGATGACGATGATGACTAACCCTATTTGTTTGACTTCTTGGAAACAATAGATCAACCCTGAAAAAGACCGTGATCTTGCAGATTGTTTTTCTCTTTGTAAACCATAGATATGTCATTGTAGAAGCTAAGTGTTTTCTTTTATAAATACATTATATATTACACTATATATAAAAGGGGTTTATTGACGATTCATTTATAGCCATTCCAAGTTTATTTCTCAACACAGAAATCAGTGTCATCAAGGGGTGTGCTTGGGGAGGTTTGCGGGTCAAGTTTGAGATTTCGTGATTCCAAATATGCTGGTCGACAGCCCATTTGCATCTAGAGACAGCACTAGGATTTCTGCTTGTCCAAATCCGGCTCCCAGTGACTTTACGCAAGGCCTCTGTGAGAAGAGTCCTGCTCTTCCTCTACCTCTCCAGGTCTCATTTTCAGCCCACCATGGAGCGGCACACCAATCATCTCCAGCCATCAACCCCTTTGTTCCTTGATCGACCAAACACTGCCAAGGATCTTGTCACACTCTTTGAATGGGATGGTCTCCAAACCTTCACTTTTTCTTATAGATCAGGCTTGCTTGTGTAGGCAAACCAGATGGCATGTAATCTCATACATTTTAAGTGTGATGTATGTAAATGTGATGTAAATGAATTGGGCAAAGATTGGGAGTTGAGCTATCGAATTTGTATTAATCTCAAAATAGTTTTTAGTACAGATACATCATGGATTGTTCTTAACCTGTAAGCATTTCACCCTTCCTCATGTTTTATGCAGAAGTCACCTATTTTTGACAAGATGTCATTTTGGATCTAGAGCAATGTTGAAGATCAAGATTTGTTCAATTTTAAGAGAAATGGCATTGCTGGAAATTTCTCATGTTCATGTTTTACAGCTTTGTTGGTTTTAAACCCTTTGTACCTTTTGTCTTTGTTGAAACTGGTTAGTTTCTACCTTTTGTTGAGGCATTTTACAGAGTAATACCTTTTTAATCTAATATTGTATGGCAATATGTATATAGTATCTGTTTCAACAGGTTGCCGTTTTTTGTGTTTGTTCTCCCCCTCTCTTTTTTAACAAATCTATTTGGTCAATTGTTTTAAAATTACTTTCATACACACAGGTCACCTGTTTAATTTCCAGTTCTTGGTTGTTGTGCGAGTGTTGTATTTGGGGTTTTATGTGCTGTAAACCTCTCAAAGATTAGTTTTTTCGTTGGATTTTGATGTTTTTATTTCAATTGGAAGTTTGGGTATTTTTTTCCTTCATTTTTTTCTTAGATTGCAAGCTCTGTTTTTCCGATCATGAACCGTTGGAGTTAGTGTAATGAGTGAATGAGTTGTCCTTTTGATTATTAAAATGACAGCTCCTTGGGATGTTATGGTCAAAAGATGTACATTTGTGCAGAAAAGGTTTCTGTAATCTGATTATAAAATTATGAATTTTCACATTGTAGCCTATAAATTTGTTTTTGCAAATGGTAGCCTGAAACAGGTGAGAAAGCACTGTTTTTAATGTCTCCAGCGTTGATGGAAATTAGTGATGTTTCAATCTCTTTTTAGATGAATTTGGAAAATATTTATAACAGACTTTCAATGAATGCGACGTATGTTTGATGTGGAAAATAAAGGAAAACCTTTCACCTTAATGTCCTTGCTGTTAAGAAAATTATTTTGTTTTCTTCAAAGAAACAATTTATCCACAGTATTAAAAGTTGTGTGAAGAAAATAGAAGAGCAGAAATATGTTCATTTAAATTACAAACAATCCACATGTCAAGTGTAGTTTTTGTTTGTGGCTTGAGAGCTCTACTGCCTTGTACAAAACCATTTATCATTTATGAGTTACACAAACTTTAAGCGGCAGGCCATCGTGGAAAAGGGTGTGATGAACACACAATATCAGAACAGGCAGAGTTACCACAAGTGTCATTAATTAATCAGGATTGAAGCTCACATCATCCAGCCAATAGAATTACCTGTGGAACACTGGTAAGGTGGAGTCATGATGCTTCTCTTCTCATTATTTATAGATTTGATAAGTGAGAGTGTTTCTCTGGGTGATTGGTAGTAATGAGAAGTAAGACTTATGCAACTCCAATACAAATTGTGATCTGTCAGGAATAT